>NC_142601.1:44657183-44757156 GCF_041222555.1 Hakea prostrata | reverse complement strand
ACATGATTTAGAATACTCTCACATGCTCAACGAATTCTCAAAACTAATCCTAAACCTCCATCATTGTGGTTCGCCGATTTGGAAGCGTGGAAATAACCCATAGAGTTCACAAGCTGAAAGAAAAGAAAGGGAATGCAAAGAGGAACCTCTCGTGTTTAAATCCATTGTAGAAAATCATTAAGGTAAAGGATCTAAAACTATTCATTTCATTGATTTAGTTTAACCTTGGTATTAGAGCAAGGTTGGGGGTAAGAGTCGCTGGCAACGGCTAGTTTTATAGGTGTTGGTTGATAGGATCCATTGACATTAATGAGTGTCAGATCCTTAACCAATTGTTTGACCTCTACCCAATCTGTGGTATGAATTTGGATGTGGAGTTTTTTTCTTTTTCTTTTCCTTGTGTAAAACAAGGGAGTTCTTGATAACTACTACTTACCTTTTTTTTTTTTTTTCAAAAAAAAAAAAAAAAAGGAGGATCAAGATCCCCTGTGTTGTTCGGTGTTTGAACAAAAAAAATTAAAAAAATTCTAGACCTTCACGTGAACGTGAAGGCATTTTGAGTAGTTTTTTTATTTAGTTTTTATAATAAAAAATAAAAAAAAGAGGAAGATAAAATATTGCCGAGTGCCCACTGTTTTTTTTTAAAATTTTATTCAGATTCGGTTTTCCGTTTTTAGAAAGTGTGGAAACCACCTTGTGGTAGTTGATACAAACTCAAACCATTGGTGTTCTACTAGCACTATGTTTTGTTTTCTGAATTAAAAAGTTATTAGCTTGAGTTGTTTATGATTGCATAATTCTAGTTTTTGCATAAAATTTTGTTTTTGTGCAAATTTTGTAATCATTAGCTTTACTGCCATGTTAGTTATATTGTTTTAACATTCTTTGCTATGATGATTGTGCAAAAATTTAATTAGCAATGGAACACTCCCATAGTGGTTTAGACCTTTGATTCGCTCCACTAGGTGGATGCAGAATCAATTTCTTCCAAAATAGACCATAAGTATTTTTTATTTATTCATGGAAGAGATTTTGTTTGGTGTTACCATAATGACACATTTTATATATGTATGCTAGAGTTAGTATTTGAGAGTGATGCAAAGTGTGATATACCCTAGTAGTATTGTAGTAGGATTCTTTGAGAGATAATTAAAGGGATGTAATTTTAATTATTTTTTGGAAGCCATGTAATAGGGTTTTCCACCACACTGCACATCACAATCTTGTAATGACTCGATGTGTCATTAGAAGTACCAAACTTTGGGTTCCTCTAGTGAGACCCATGCGCACCCGTATGTATGGCGTAATTATGTGATAGGAGATGTCCATTCCTCCAATGTATACTTATTGGAATAATTTAAATTAATTATTCTCAATACATTTTATGTGGGGTTTGACATCGAACAATGTTAAATGATTGACACCACAATATGGATTAAGGATAATTAATTTGAAAAAAAAATTCCAATGGGTGGTGAAAAATATACTAACTACATATTTTTTTTTTCGCTTTTTGGATATAGTCTAGATGGCCTCTAAAAATGTGATTGCTGACCTTCTCATGGGTGAGAAACTTCTCGGTCATGAGAACTTTGAGAAGTGGCAACGGAAAGTCCAGTACTACCTTAATGACCAAGATAGCATGAAGCATCTTACCATGGAAATGACTATACCGACCAATCCTCCATTGGGAAAAGAGACTACCCAGTCTCGTAGAAATAAGGATCTGTATGATGCTTGGGTTAAAAAAGACCGAAGTGCATGGTTTTTCATGCTAAGTGCCATGCAAGATGACCTACTAGGGGAATATGAGGTTTTCCCTACAGCTAAGTCCATGTGGGACGAGTTAAAGTGTGCTTTTGGTGGTACATTCACAACTAGACTGCGAGGTATGATCCTCAAGTTTGAGATGTACCGAATGGACCCCAAGCATAAAATGACTGAGCACATCAGAACTGTCAAGGAAATGGTTCACAAATTAAAAGATGTTGGACATGACCTTTCTGATGAGCAACAGATCCAGGCCTTGATTAGGACCTTACCTAATTCCTGGGCACCAATGAAACAAGTACTTGCTCATCTTGAGAGCATCAAGACGTATGCTGATCTAGCTCAACACCTTGAGATGGAAGCGGAGCGCCTAGAGGCAACCCGCACAACTGCTCTTGTTGCTCAAGCAAGTACACGTAAGGGCAAATGGCCCAAACGTAAAGGACTTCAAAGAGGGAATCAGGAGGGTACCTAGGAACTTGGCACCTAGGGAGGGAATGGTCAAACAAAAATGTGGAAAGCGTGGGGGTAAGAAAGACATGTCCAAAAATGACGTGCTACAACTGCCAAAAGAAGGGACACTTTGCTCGTGATTGCACTGAGTCAAAGAAGGTATCATCTTTATCTTTTCCTTGTACCTTTGTGAGTACACATGTTTTGGTTGCCTTAACACAATTAGATTTGATTGTTGATACAGGAGCAACTAGGAATGTCACATGGGAAAGAGGCAGTTTCATAAATTATCGCAAAGTGTCATTAGGAGTGCATAGAATTTACATAGGAAACGGCGCCAACATTGATGTTCAAGGCATTGGATCAGTCCAACTTAGGTTACGAACGGGCCGCACGTTGATCCTCCATGATGTACTCTATGCACCGAACATAATGCATAATTTAGTTTCAATTTCAGCACTTTTAAGTTTTGGATATTCTTTCAATTTTTCCAATAGTGCTTTGGATTTGTTATTTGAAGGGGCCATATGGGGCCACTGCATTCTTGACAATGGATTTTTGAAATTCGATTTGATTCTGATTATCTATAATTCTTCTTCTTTAATTGTTGACTACATATAGAATCTGTAAAATGGCATTCTAGATTAGGTCACATTGGGAAGGACAGGATATCACGGTTAGCTAGAGTCGGCCTTTTAGGCTCACTCGCTAAAGTAGACCTGCCCATATGTGAACCTTGTCTAGTTGGAAAGGCTCATCGGAAGCCTTTTTTGGAAAGGCACCCAGATCAACTCAACCATTAGAGTTAGTACACTCTGACATCTGTGGACCTATGAATGTTAAGGCAAGACATGGAGCCTCCTATTTTCTCACTTTCATAGATGATCATTCGCGATATGGTTACATTTATTTAATCGCTCACCGTTATGAAGCATTAGATTGTTTCAAACGCTTTATGATAGAGGATGAGAATCAATTAGGCATGAATTTAAAAATTCTATAAATTGACCGTGGACCCGAATATTTATCTGAACAATTTAAAGAATTGTGTGAAGAAAAAGGAATTGTGAGACAATTAACTATTCCTAATACTCCGCAACAAAATGGTGTAGTAGAAAAAAGGAATAGAACTTTATTGGACATGGTTAGGTCCATGATGGCGCAAGCAAACCTCCCAATTAGTTTTTGGGGAGATGCACTTTAGACTGCAGCCTATATCCTGAATAGAGTACAATCTCAGTCAATACCATCTACACCCTATGAGCTATGGAAAGGTACAAAGCCTGCTCTAGGACATTTACGACCATGGAGTTGTGTTGGGTATGTTCACACCTCTTCCCATAAGTACAGGAAGTTAGGACCTAGAGCTAAGAAATGCATCTTTGTGAGGTATCATAATAGCTCTAAGGGATACGTTATGTATGGTGAACACCCTAGTGGAGGTATGACTGAGATTGAGTCACGAGATGTCGAGTTTCTAGAAGTAGATTACCCTAGTTTATCTGATGAGCATAGAGATCTTGACCTCTATGAGATAGAGGAGGATCACAGCATACCAAATCCTCTTGGCGAGGGTGGGGAAAGAACACATCCTTTAGTCTCCAGAGAAGATATTGGTCATAGTGCACCAAGTGGGAGCACAAATGCAGACTGTGAACCTAGTGGGAGTGTACCTAGTGGGGACACAACACCCATAAACGATTGTGATCTTAATGCACGTAGCAACACAAGATGACATATTCCCCATCCTCGATTCGAGATTGAAGGGGACGCCTTTTGTGTGCCTTAGCTGATGAGGAGGAGCCTGCATCCCTAAAGGAAGCGTTATCATCACATGCTAAGGACAAATGGTTGGCTGCTATAGAAGATGAGTTGAGTTCTATGGAAAAGAACCAAGTCTGGGAGTTAGTTGATCCTCCACCTAATTGCAAAACTATTGGGAACAAATGGGTTCTTAAGGTTAAGCGTAAGGCCGATGGATCAATTGACAAATACAAGGCACGACTTGTGGCGAAAGGCTACACCCAAAGAGAGGGTGTGGACTATGATGAGACATTCTCCCCTGTGGTGAGGATAGCATCCATTCGTCTTATTTTGTCCATTGTGGCAAGATTAGATCTTGAACTCTTTCAAATGGACGTTAAAACGGCATTCCTCAACGGAGAACTGGACGAAGAGATCTATATGGATCAACCAGTGGGTTTTGAGTCCAAGGGACATGAGCGCAAAGTTTGCCGCCTTAAAACGTTCCATATATGGCCTCAAACAAGCGTCCAGACAATGGTATTTTAGATTTCATCATACCGTAACTTCTAATGGCTTTGATGTGATTGAAGAAGATCATTGTGTGTATATAAAACAGTCCAAGAAAGGATTCTTAGTTCTCTCTTTATATGTCGATGATATCCTTTTAGCAAGGAATGACATTGACATGATTGTCACCACTAAAGAGTGGATGTCCTTCACATTTGAGATGAAGGACATGGGCGAAGCCAACTTTGTGTTAGGCATCAAGATAGTGAGGAATCGCTCAAAGAACTTTCTTGGTTTGTCTCAACAAACTTACTTAGAGAAAGTCCTTGAACGATTCCACATGCAAAATTCTAAGCCCATTGACACACCAATGGACAAAACGTGTAAATTGAGCCTAGATAAATGCCCTAAGAGTGAAGAAGAAAAAAATCAAATGTCAAGAGTACCCTATGCTTCTGCGGTTGGTAGTCTGATGTACGCGATGATATGCACGCCCCCAGATATTTGCTATGTTGTTGGGATGGTCAATCGTTACCTGAGTATTCCAGGACTTACCCACTGGCAAGGCAATAAAAAGGATTTTTCATTACCTTCGTGGGACGACAAATCTCGTGCTCACATATAGTGGTTCAGATTTGAGGTTGAGAGGTTACCTAGATGCTGACTGAGGCAATGATCAAGACGAGCGAAAGTCTACCTCAGGTTATGTTTTTCCTTGGAGGTGGAGCTGTTACTTGGAGTAGCAAGAAGCAAACTTGCATTGCTTTGTCCACAATGAAGGCTGAGTATGTTGCATGCTCAGCTGCTGTTCAAGAGGCAGTTTGGCTTAGAAGACTTTTGAGAAGTCCCATCCTATTCTCACATGCAGATGATGTGATGCAGTGAGTTAGTATATTTTATAAAGATGTCACCAGGCATGGAATTGACCCACTCACACAGGTAATTCACCTTGGCGCTTGTAGATGGTGACCAAGATTAGCCTAAGGGTTTGTAAGGCTTTAGGGGGCTTTCAAACCAATGTCAGGTGCCTTAGTTGGAACTAAGATGAGACCTCAATGGTCGTACATAGAATCATCACATTTCTGTGTTGCCTGGATTGTAGCCGAATGTGAATCTTTTATAATTGGTCAATGTGTGACTGATTGTAGAGAATCAAGTTAGGCGCTTTAAGTAGCGACTGAACCAAGATTCGTATGGTGTATTTTTTTTCTTTTGTGACATGCCCATATCAGTGGGAGTTACGCCATAGCATGCATGTTTGTTTGTTGCATGTGCTAAAGCCGACCGATGATGAGAGTGATTGAATGGATCCTTGCTTCGTCACTGTGTGAGCCATCAGGATCACATTTTGTTGATCCTACTTGTACCCTTTACTTTAGACTATGCCACGAAGAGGACACCCAATGATGCTACTTTAGCTTGTTCCTTAGGATCATGGATGATGCAGTCTCGCAGGGCAAGACTGGGAAAGCAGTTGGGGATAATCCAAATGACATGAGGGCTATGGGAAAACTTTTCATTCTATACCCATCAATGATGTGACTCATTGCCCTGGGCGACTTGTCATTGGACAAAGTCATGAGTACATCATATGAGGATAGTTCACATTGCTCACTATGAGGGATCGAGAATGTGGAACTGGGTATAATTGAATTGTTTAGGGTATAATGAGATAATTTTCGAGTGATGTGCTATGTTGGTTAGATAGACATTTGATATAGCACTCCTACCCTAGATACATCTCTTAGGTCGCACGTTCCATTTCCGCATTGAAAGGATTAGAGTTGATGAGAGAATTTGGATAACTCCGCCACCCTTTGGCGAGTGGGAGATGTTAATATTAGTGGGTGGGTCCCACTACAATTTGCGCCATAGGTGGCGGCAAGATGGTTATGTAGTCTAAGATGACTACTCCTCTATTTAATTGAGTCTAAAGAGGACTCTAATATTCCCTCCCTAAGATGAGTCTAAGGAAAACCCTAATTAAGGAATTAGGGATGAGGAAAAACATTATAAATAGAGGGATGGAAAACCAAATAGAAATACATGATTTAGAATACTCTCCCATGCTCTACGAATTCTCAAAACTAATCATGAACCTCCATCATTGGGGTTCGCCGATTTGGAAGCGTGGAAATAACCTATAGAGTTCACAAGCTGAAAGAAGAGAAAGGGAACACAAAGAGGCACCTCCCATGTCTAGATCCATTGCAGAAAATCACTAAGGTAAAGGATCTAAAACTATTCCTTTCATTGATTTAGTTTAACACCCAACAAAAGTATGAGCTGCAACACACTCAATTTTGTTTCTCCTTAATTGGTAGAGCAAATTTTTGGCAAACAACAATGGATGCTCTGTGTGAATTGGCTTCTAAATCATGGAAATTAAGTCAATGTGTTGTTTTATATTCCCTAGGGAAGGATTTCGTAATTTTCCAGTTTCAATGTGAGGAGGATATCTTAGAGGTTTGTCGAAGAGGGTCTTGAATATCGGCAACCAATTGATTCGAT
This sequence comes from Hakea prostrata, assembly GCF_041222555.1. Taxonomy (NCBI): domain Eukaryota; kingdom Viridiplantae; phylum Streptophyta; class Magnoliopsida; order Proteales; family Proteaceae; genus Hakea; species Hakea prostrata. Next base: position 44,750,169 of record NC_142601.1, on the reverse strand, counting down.
TCTAGTGTTGGCGTCATACTTTAACATTCATGCTCCCCAACCTACAGCCAAACTGGTCTAGATTCGTTTCCTTGATCTACTTCTTGAGTACTAGCATGCCAAGGTTATTACTTTCGATTTCCAAGACCATCGGTCGCCTAGTATCTTTAGATCGTCGCACTCTCCAAGGTTCTATTGGACATTATGCAAGAATTCTGGTGGAATTAGAATTGGATGTTAAGCATCTCTTTGAAGTTCAAATAGAACATTTAGAATGTGATTTGAAGCGTGTCTATAGTTTTCTTCAAAAGGTGATCTATGAGGATGGTCTCTAGCGGTGCTTTTGGTGTAATCACGAGGGCCATTTGAGTCAGAACTGCTTTATTATTTTGCCTGCTACAACTTAGAAAAACGATCAACATAATTTGGTGCATGAAGCTACAACCCCGAAGGATGCTCTCACTCCTTCTAGGAATGAGAAAACATTGGAGGTTGAGGTTGAGAGAAATTCATCCTCTAATCAATTTGTGGTTCGAGCTGCTTAAGTGGAGCAGGATTGGTAGATTCTTTGTCATCCAATAAGATGTTAGATAATTCATCTTCAAATAACAAATTATCTATTAATGAGGTGGTGGAGTTGGGTAAGGACTTGTCTCATACCTAGGATAGCAATCCATTTGAAATTCAAAAAATTCCTAATGTGGCTAAGAGTTCTAAATCATTAGGGAACTTTCCTAAAGAGAGTTATCTTGTGGGACTAGCAGAAGATAATCAAGTTAGTGTTTCTACTAGTAAAGATTGCTCCAAGTTGGGGCTGACATGGACTCTAGTGAAGCTATTGTGGTAGCTAGTGGGGCCTATCATAGTTCGGCCAGGCAAGACACTATTGGTCGATTGTAGTTGGAGGTTGTTCTTCCACCTGCTCCTTCCCAAATGCTAATGGCAAATGGTTCTCCTCACTGTAAGCCAGGTCGCCCAAAGAAATCTCAAACTGTCAAGAAAGTGGCAATGAGCAAAAAGGGATCCATGATAGAGGCATTCAAGAATGTTGATGCAGCCCTTGGGAAAGACTTAACTCAGGTAGACAGCCTCTCTATGGAAGAGGATCGTGTAGTTCTCAAAACCTTTTCTATGAAGGTTTTCTTTTGGATCATTCACGGCATCGGCAATGTGGTTGGTAGGAGGGCTCTTAAACAATTGTTGATGACCCTCACCATCTGGACATTGTTTTGTGTCGTTGAACCAAAAGCAGATGTCAATAAATGACCAATTCTTTTACTTAATCGATTGGGGTATTCATCAAGTTTTGTTTATAATTTCCAGAGTGACGAAGTTCCAAACCAATGGGTCATTTGGAAGCGAGATTTACAACAACCAATTGTTCTTTCTTCTTCTAACCAACAACTCTTGCTTCAATTCTTGTGGCAAGGTCTTCAATTTGGATTATTTGTGGTTCATGCATGCTCTGATCAATCAGATCACATATGTTTATGGGGGGAACTTGGTGCTCTTCCTTTCTCCAGTTTACCTTTTTTTGGTCATGGGAGACTCTAATGCAATGTTACGGGCCTTTGAAAAGAAGGGATTAGGTAGATTTCAGCTGGGTTCCACATTTGACTTTCAAGCTACAATAGATGTTTGTGAGCTACTAGAGATTCCTTCATCAGGAAGAAAGTTTACATTGTTGAATCGGTGTAGACATGGGAATGCTCCTTCTATTCTAGATAGAAGTATATGTAATGTTGATTCACTACAAGAAAATTGACCTACAACGGCATTTTGGAAATGCAGCCATAAGTCTAAAAATGCCGCTGAAAACCTTTCCCACCCTTAAAAAATGTTGGAAAAAGTGTCGGCAAAAGCACCACCATATTACAACAGTGGCACTAAAAGCAAACGCCGATGATGGTGACTTACGACGACGGATTTCCTGGCATTTGTGAAACGCCGTTATAGTGTTCTAAATTGCAAGCATTTACACAAAATGCTACTATATGTTATATTTGTGGTGTTTATTAAACGTTCTTGTTGGAAAGCAAAGTGCCATTCTATTGTCGGCATTTCTTGGAAATGCCATTATTAGTTCTTTTTTGTGGCATCTTGGAAACGCCGTTTATAGACATTAGAGTTCATTTTATTTGCTGGCGTTTTTTATAAATGCCGTCATATGTGACTTATGCCGACGTTTTCAATGTTTTTTTATTTTTTTAAAAAAAAAAATTGGTTCCCAAAAAGAGCCATATTCTAATGTTGGACCAAGAACCATACTTTCATTGGATTATCTAATAAAATAAAACTTATTATAATTGGTCCAATCAAAGAAATTCATGTGGTAGTTATAAGACTTATCAAAATGTGGGGATTGGGCTAAAGAAAAAAGTGTCAAATAGAAACCCAAGAAACTCATGATATACAACCATAGAGTTTAGTATCTCAACATCAATGATTTCATCTCCCAAGTCAATAACATCCATCTTTTCTCATAGAGCAGCTTCAGTACATTGAGCAGCAAAATCAGCACCAACATAGCCATGAGTGTCCTTACTTGCATAAATGGACCATATGATTTGTTAGATTGACTAATTCAAAATAGACAGATGTAGAGATGAAATGGCAAATTTTGCTTTTAGTTATTTCTAAACATTCCAAATAACACTTTCAAGGTTAGTTCATGATAGATTTTCAATATTGAAACAACTCCTTATCTATTTCAATATTCAAATAAATTGATCTTATTTCCTCATAATGAGACCATCATATGACCATAATTTCAATTTATGATCCCATCAAATTGATGTAGACATCATACCAAAATTAATGATTTTCCCTAGCAAAATAGAAACCCCCTATGAAATCCCCCGGATTTCTAACCCTTTAACCTGTGGTTTCCAGTTGACAACAACTATGGGCCATTGGAGTCAAGCCCGAAGGTTCAAAATTTGACCCAATATTGGTGGATGACCCTAGTGATGACTCGATATCTCTCCAGGAGTTTAGAAGGAAAGAGAAGGTTAGTCATGAAGGAGTTAAAAGACGATTTTGACGTCCGTAGACCAGCAATGGAGGGTCCAATTGATAAGGTTTAAGGTATCCAAATATAGATAATCGAAAGACCTTTCTTTCAAGCCAAAAATCACCAAAATGGGATTCCGAATGGGGGTCCAAACATGGACCGGTTGAGTGGCCGGTTGAGTGGCCGGATGGGTGACCCAACCCCCCCCCCCATCCCTTTTCCAACTACAGGATCGAATCGGGATTCCGGGTTTTAAGACCCTATTTTATGTTTTAACTCACCTCTAAACGCATTTTATAATGCTAGAACGAGGCTAAGGCTTTGGGAAGAGGAGAAACCAAGGAAAAGAGTAGATCCCATCCAATTGAATGTGCTTTGTGACTCGGATTGTTGCGAGAACGTTAAGAAAGGTGAGAATTCTTAAACCCTTCTCTTTAAACATAGTTGTGTGAGGTTTCTCTTCTCTTCTTTTGTGGGTTTGCGGTGGTGGAAGCATGTTAGGTTTTTGGAAGCTCTTGAATTCTTGAGTTGAAGTTTCTCTTTAGTATGAGAGTTGTTGGTGCGAATTCTTACAAAAGATTTCGGATTTTGACTCTTTGAGACGCCCACGGGCGATTTAGGAGAGCCAAATTTGGGGCTTTTTGATCTAGAGTGAATTGGATCAAATTGAATGTACTCTTAAAATTCTATTTCTGCCAATTAGACTTTCCCAAAGTTTTGTTTCAATTCGACTTTGAATTGGTGCCGAAATAGTGACTTTTCGCCAAACTAGGTTGAAAACAACAAGTTTGAACCTAGTTTTCAGATTGGGTTTTTGTTGGGAGATTTTGAGAACTCTTTTGAAACCCAATTGAATTTTAATTTTTGTCTATTAATCTTCTTATTTGATTATGAAATTTTTGTGAGTTTAATCACTGACTCTTGTGAGCCAAAATTGTGAAATTGAGAAAGGAATCAAATTGAAAGGTGAGGAGGAATGACTAATTATGTTTTCTATAATTAATTGTTGCTATTTTAAATTTTGTTGTTGATATAAATTGCTGTAAATTTCTATCTACCTTAATGTGTTTATGTGTCACTTTGCACGAACGGAAGGTAAGATTGGAAAGAATGAGTTTCCTTTTTATGTTGAAACCTTAAAATTAGTGATATGAAAACAATATGAGATGGATGAGATTGGATGGATTGAGTTTTTCTTTTATTTTTAAATCTTAAACTATTGATATGAAATTATAAAATTAGATTATTCTTTTTATCATATATTACAAACTAGGGTTGTGGGTTCGCCCATTATAGTAATGAACTTATATGATTGCATCTAGACCAAATTGCATGAATAATAGATGTCTAGAAGTGTTGGGCTAGGAATCCCTATGAGTACTACTACCCTTCCAGTAGGGGTGTTGAAGTCGATTAACTCGTGATGTTAGTGGCTAGGTCAGCAAAGTCCACTATCATCATAGAGCGGTAGGGTTGCATATAATAGACAAGGGCTCTTGGGCGTTCAAGACCGATAACCAACCCGTGAGAGGACATGGAGAGCATCCTGTCCATTATATTTGGATGACCACTGAGTTAAGGAATGGGATCCAAAAGATGCATCCCGTTTAGGATTCCATTCATAGGTGGGAAGGTATCAAACCAAAAGGGCACTAGGCATAAGGGGAGATATAGGATAATGAACCAAGTTGGTTGGTGCCAAAGGGGAAGTATCTGGACCATATGTAGTACGAGACCGTATGATTTTGCATTGAGCCTAGGATTATCCTCGACATGCGCCAAATCTCATACCAAACAGTAATATGAGAGAGTGGTGACCTATACCTCAACCATGACTTGACAAAACTTCTACCCAACAACCATGAAGAACCCAAAAGACGTCTCTTGTTAAGGGAGAGTGACTGAAACCGCCTAAAGGAGATTGGTGTTTAAACTTAATGCGTGTTTACCATAGAGACTATATGATAGAGTTAGAACATCATATCATAATCATGCATCATTTTATTTATATTATTAATTACATGGTAATCTTATGAATATGATAAGGAAATTATGGATGAATGCATGACATGGATGTTAATTAACCTCACTAAGTTCTGTAGAACTCAATCCTTTATTTGTGTATATTTTTTTAGACTTTTCTATAGGTTATGAAGACCCCACTCCTATGGAGGATCCTATGTCAGGAAGTTACCATGAGGGTATGATCAAAGAAGACGTGGATGCACATGATGCTTCATGTTCATGTCAAGATTGTTCCGATGGAGTTGCTTTCCATTAGAGTTTTCCACTGCAAGTGATTAGCTTTCCTTTTCAAACTCTGATGTTGAATTTATTTGCTCTTAGACAATGATGATTGTAATTTAATTTTGGATTTGATAACTTTATATTTGATCTTGATTTATTATTGTCCTTTTAATTATACTATATCATATGTTGTATGGAATTGTCACTAATCCCAGGTCTTGCAATGTATCACCCCCACGGGTATTTGAGTATGACAGGATCTAGTTGGGTGGGGTGTGACACCCTCACTTGCACCAACCTCAAATTCTGAAGTTCTCTAGAGTCCAATCAGTGAGTGAGCTTTTTATAGATCTGAACACAACAGAAGAGATGAGATGCATCGGATCTCACGCCCATCTAAACCGTTCAATAATCAATATGTATATGAAAAAGAAAGGATTGGATTTGACTAATTGAAAGCAAAAGCAAAAGCAAAGAGGTAGAAAACTTAATGTTTCACTCAGTTCCAGCCTTTCTATTAGATCTGCCATTTTTGGAGATATTAATACATCACTTGCTCCTTCTTTATCTTTCTTTCTTTTGGCCCAATTGAGTTCACCAACCAACAAATTAAAGAGACACTCCAAAACACAACTCCCAAAATTATAATAGCAATAGCTGGGCAGCATTGTTAACAATATATATTAGCAACTATGTTTCAGCCATGTTGAACTAGTATCCTTGTTGCAACAAGGGCATGCCAATGCTTTCTTTGTGCTCCAACCTGAAAGATTAGCATATGTTGAAAAGTCATTGATCGTCTATAAGAGGCATGCACATAAATTAAATGATTCTTTATTCAACGAATCATATGTCTCAACACCATCCCACAATAAGTTCAATTCATCTATCTAAAGCTGTAAATAAACATCTATATTGTTTCCAGGCTGATTTGGCCCTGGAATCAATAATGTCAATATGAATGAAGGTTGTTTCATACACTTCCATGGTGATAGATTATAAAGCACCACAACAACTGGCTAAATGCTATGTAAACGGTCCATACCATTTGGATCAAATCAATCACTTTCAAGCCCTAACCTTATATTCCGCAGATCAACACTAAAAGATCGATGTAATCTATCAAAATTCTTCTATGCTTCTGCATCTAGAAGATGACGTATTTTCTCATCATTTATGCATCCATCTTTATGCCATCTCATTTCAGATGAAGTTATAGATGACCTATATAACCTTTGAAATCTTGGTATCAAAGGAAAGTGACATAATACTTTTGCCAGAGCATTCTTCTTACCTTCATACCTAGATGTACTACACTTAAAACGGGATTGTTCATTAAATGCATTTTTTAAATCTAAGATGCAATCATTTGGACATGCATCAATATTATTGTAACTAAGTCCTAAATTCTTAACCATCTTATTTGCTTCATATAAAGATTTTGACAAAGTATTGTGATGTGGTAATGTTTTATTTAACAAATAAATACAACAACATAGAGAAAGACTTGTCACTCCAACAACATAAACACTTTATGTAGTATAGTGCCACAGTGAACTCCCTTGCAGTTTGGAAATAATGCCATCTCTACTACTTTTATCAATCTCTCCCATTTTTTTTTTTATTCATGTCTTAATCCATCCATGTGTTCATTCGTCGTATTAACACTATGTTCTGTAATAGTTTGACTAGGAAATGCATTATGAAGTATGTCATTCATGTTAACAATGCCTTGATCTTCTTCACTAATCACATTATTCTCTGTTGTTGTGGTAAATGAGTATCTAATTTCCCCATGGGAACTCCAAAACATGTAACCAACCATAATTCCATCAACCATCAAGTGTTCAAACACTTCATCTCATGTTCCTAGTCAATGGTTGGTGCAATTTACACATGGGCATGGAATCTTCTCTCCTAAGGTTACTCTAGAAAATGCAAAATCAAGGAATCCATTAACACCACCTTCATATGTATCGCTTGCACGGAATCCACAATCCCGTGATTTTCAAATCCAACTTCTATCAATTAAATGGGAGATCAGCTCAGTTGAATACCTATCACAAGATCAATTAAACTTCGTTCTAATACATCATAACCATGAAGGGAATATATGAAACATACATGAAAAATCAATTTTAGCCCTATTTTCAAATCTTAAAAGTGACAATTTTAGCCCTATTTTTCAGAAATAATTAAGAACAAACAGATATAAGTGTTAAGCCAACTGCCAAGATATAAGTGGGTCTATTATTGTTGATGTAATCCTACATTGTGTATAAATACAAGAGTTATTTTCAGATTTGCTAATCAACATTTAGCATACACACAACAACTAGCCCCAACCAACAAAAATTTGGCATAAATAAATGTTGTGACTCAACTTCAATGATCTAAGTTTGCTACAATGGGCTGAGTTTTGATACTAACAATTCTAGATTATGTATCCATAACTCCACAACCAATGGTTCTCAGTAATAGATAGCCTCAGATCTCTGAAAGCCTTCAAGCCTAGCTATTAGCAGCCACTTTAATGGGAAAAACCCCATAATATTCATCAAATTTCAGATCAATTGTCACTGTTGCAAATGGTCCAAACACTCCAAACACTAATTCAGTTTTATCATCTAACTGAAGAGTCTTTTCAAAATATTTTTCACAATGAAGCATGCAACCACTAGGGACATGTACTGAGTATACTATGTAAAGAGGCAGTCTCTCTCTAGACTGCTGAAAAGCACACTGCATATAATTGAGGTCTAAAAATGAAAAATTAACATTTTTAAGGTGTGAGGGTAAGCAATGTAACACTCTAATGATGGCTTAACAAATCTCATCTAACATAGGAAATTTTGAGAAAGCCCATAAGTTTGTGTGGGAAATTATGTAGAAGCACATAAATCTGTGCGTGAAATTATAATTGTGGTTCTGCGATTTACATTGTTTTATGCATAGTTTTTTTTTTCTTGTCTTTTCATAGCTTTTTAATAGTTCATGAATGGTTGTTTCTACTATAGGATATATACTTTAGAGAACTCCTAGGTGAACCAATAATGACTAATTACAATCCTCATCTAAACCAAACTTTTCAAGTCAAGTCCATTAAAGTATTTGCTACAGGTGATGAATCCAATGATGGACCAATTGAGGTCGATGAAAAGCAAAGTTTTTAGTCAAAGTATAAGAAAGTGTTGACTTCATGGCATATCATGAAAACTTAGAAAATTTGCTTGGACATAAAAATAAATCTGCTGTGATTGGTAGCTTCGATGAGTAGAGGAGAATGTGGAGTTCACCAACCAAACAATGCCCATTCACAAGTTTTGAATTAATATTTTTTCCAGACTGCTGTAATAATTGCAATCCAAGGCAAAATAGTTGTATTTTCTTTTGTCTTTTAATATCAAGTCATGCTCATTTTTTTCACTCTTTAAGTCTAAATCTAAGGATTATATTGTCGAAATCAACTGAAGTTTAAGAGATTATTAAACTAAATTAAAACGATTTAATAGCTTTTTAGAATGTAAATTATCCTTGTGTTAATATATTGGGTGATAAACCTAATATTTGAAAGGCCTTGCAACAGTGTTCAAGGTGAACAAATAATATTTCAAAGTTTAACATATTAATCCTGCATAGTCTCAGGATTATTCTAGTGGGCAATAATGTTTGCGCTAGTTTCAAGTAACATCAAGAAAGAAACCAATCATCATGAAATCCCCAAAACACATTGCGCTCAACAAGTTTACAAGAGAGACCAAGAACAGCAGCATAGGAAAAATCTCATTGTAAACATAAAAATGCTGAAGCATATCCCCCTTTTCCGGCATTCTTTCTCCGGTGTGGGCCATCAAGTTATATGAACATAAGTAAAGCTAAAGCAGAACATTGTAGATACAAGTACAGTCTACAGGGGAAAGTTGAAATAAGAGGGGTGGTGAACATGTGCAACAGTAAGAAGACCATTTGACCGATGAATTGGATTGTCTTCAGACTGGGCATGCAACCACAATAAGCATGTATATCATACTGAATCAGAGCAATGCGATGCAGTTAGATTGTGTACAATTGTTGGATCAGATATAAGAATAATTAGAAGGCAATTTTCGGGCAGCAGATCAGAGAACAAACAGTGGCAGGTGGAGAATAATTGATGGAGCTCGAACCTTCCAATCAACAAATTCAAATCAAATTAAAGATCTTATACCTAATTGGAAACCAAAATACTAACTATTATGTATAAATAGAGAACTGAAAGACCAAACAACCCTACTTGGTCTTGTAAGGGGTGTGTATTCCAAACCATCATATTAAGGGCCCTCAAAATGGAATCTTACCATCCATACCAAACCTTATGGAAACACCAGTTCCTAATCCCCTATGCCTCTTGGAAACACCAGTTACAAGCATGCTAATCACATAATAAGTTGTTGAAGCATATCGTGATTCCCATACTCGTAGTCACAGAAATCAACCTTCAACATTAGACAATAGTCAGAAGCCATCACCATATTCCCTCCCATTATGAGAGAAACTATTGAAGTTCACATAATATGATATAATCTAATATCGATGATAAGACATTTATATGGATTTCATGTAAAGCACTACTCAATATATCTCATTAAACAACAAGGGAAACATTAGGCAAGAGATTAATGCTGCATAAACTTAAAGCAATATTATTTGCATAAACTAAAGATACATACCGCATCAACCAAGTAAGAGGCTCAAGCAAGTGGTGTGGCGAAGTTATCAAGCAGATCTTCAGTATTGGAGAAGGAGAGAAGCTATTGAATATCTCACAATGCTATTTGTCAATGCTCAAGTATCAACTGACAGCATAACCATTAGGATATGTTTATCCAATGAGATCCAACTGTCCATTCCAAAACAACAAACACGTCAACAATATAAATCAGAAGTTAGTTGAAATGCAATACACTAAAATCAGAACATGACGATTAAGAAACCTCTCTCTTCCCAGTACCCCTCCACAGGACAAAAAAACAAATGCAAATACAAATAAAAGGAACCAACAAAATCATACCATCGATTACATATACATCGTGAAATCATTCATGGCTTTCACACAAAAAAAGAAAGAAATCATTCATGGGAAAGGAAAGCCGGGAGAAGAGAAGAGAATGGAAGAAGGGGGGGGGTGGGGGTGGGGGGGGGGAAAAGAATTGTCTGCAAAATCAGATCATACATGTAGAGAGGGATCAGTTTACCGGAAAAAATGATGTAGAAAGGGATCAAAAGAACTTCTTGTCAAAATCTTCAAGTAAAATATTAACTTTGTACTAAAATCCTAGTCACATTATTAACACACAAATTCTGAGTGTTCTATAGGAATAGATGGACTGAAAAAACACAGCTTCATACTTCACTAACCCAGGAAACAGAAGAAAACGAATGAGACAGTACTATTTGAGCCAATTATCTATAACTGTATCTTACCGAAATCAAACCATATCAGTCTGGTACAGTTGTGTAACCTGTATTAGCTTGTTGTTCTCTTGGAGCTCCTTCAAATGTACTTCCAACGAAGAAGAGAAACAGAGTCGGAAAGGCGAATTACATCCTCCAGCGCGGAAACCTTCACGACCAAGTAAGATATGGTTTGAACTATGGAGAAGACACCAAATCCCTCCTGGCCTTTGTAGATGAGGGAAGAATCTCTCATTAAGTCTGTTGGGAGGAAAAACCCTAAACCTAGAGGGAGAGAGACGACTTGAGATGAGATTTGCAATAGAGAGAAGAAAAAAACCTTCATCTTCCAAACGGGAAAATAGCGTTGTTTTGGTTACAAGCGCGGTTTTGTTTTGGTAACCAAAAAAGGGCAGGGTTGTTTTGGAGGGAGGAAATTTTGGTAATTTACACCGCCATTTTGGGTTATATGATGGCATTTTATCAAAATACCGACAATACCACCGCTTACTATATGACGACATCGACAGCATTTTATTAAAAATGCCGTGAAAAATTGACATATGACGGCGTTTTAAAAAAAAAATCTGCTAAAAATTGACATATAACGGCGTTCAACAAAAAATTGACACATGACTGCATTTTGCATTATTATATCTTGACATACAACGACATTTCTGTAGAAACGCCGGTATATGTTAACATACTCCGGTGTTTTTATACCGGCGTTTTTAAGAAACACCGCTATATCCTTACCCAAGGTGCCGCCATAAGACCCTTTTCTTGTAGTGATTGGTTAGAATAGCTTGAAGACTCTAAACAGCTCCCTCTCACAGTGCAGACATATGATCATTCTCCTATTTTAATCTTTGTTGATTGGGGTGAGAAACCAAAGAACTCCACTTTCAAGTTTAATAATTTTTGGATGACTGATGAATCTTTTTGGAGGTTGTCGGGTTGGCTTGGGAGAGGCCTATTGTCAGGTGTTAGAACAGTGAGGACCAGTTAAACAACGTCTCAAAGCTTAGGTAAAAATTTCTTTCCCCATCCTCTTTCTTGAAGAGTAACAAGTGGAGAAGGACTTGGAAACGTCACAACAACATATTGATCAGTATGGTATCAATTATGAAAGTTTTGGTCATGAGGTGGTCTTGAAAACTAGACTTCCAAAGGCAGTGGAAAGCAAAGATTCTCTTCTTTGGCAGAAAGCAAAGGTTCGATGGTTGCAGGAGGGAGATAAGAATTCTAAATTTTTCAATCTCTCTGCCAAACTTTGAAGGATTAAAAATACGGTTAAGTCTCTGAAAAAAGTGGATGGTTCTTGGATGGTGACTGATGAATTGCAAGATCATGTTGTGAGCTTCTTTGAAAACTGTCATAAAGTTGGTACATATTGGGTCTTCATTTCTGGTTGTAATTCTTAATGTGTTGACAATTGAGGATTGTTTATATCTTGAAGATCTGCCCACTAATGAAGAAATTAAAGGAATGGTGTGGGATTTTGATCTTGATAATTCTTGAGGACCAGATGGCTTCCCGGGAAGTTTTTTCGTGCTTTATTGGCCAAACAGTGTTGGAGATTACTGAAAAATCCCAGCTCTTAATGGGAAGAGTTATTTCTACAAAGTACTTGAAGGATCAGATATCCTAAAAGTGGGGTTCTCTAGGGGCAATTCTTGGGGTTGGAAGAGTATATTGGTGGATGAGGACCTACTTGTCTTTGAACTAGCCAAACAAATTTGTAATGGCCTACACACTTTAGTGTATCATATGTGATCCCTAACTCCCATCCCTCCCTTATAAGGGGATCAGAAGTCCTCCAATGGCAAATGGACCTAATTGTGTTAGTGAATTGATTGATCGGCACACACTTGAGTGGATAGTCTTTACTGTCCTCTTTGTTTACTTCCAATGAGGCAGAGGCAATTTTGGTACTACCCATTCTTTCATAGGAGGTTAGTGACTCTTGGATTTGGACCAAGCATGTTGAAGGAGTTTTCATTGTAAGATCTGCATATTATCAAAGTCTAACTATGTCTGTGATGCAGGGTCATACGGCCTCATTCTCCACCTCTACCCATTGTTGGAATGAGATGTGAAATCTCCTTACTCTTCCAAAGATCAAACACTTTATTTTGAGAGTAGCCCATAAAGCTATACCATTAAGCCAAACCTAATTTGATAGGCAGAGTTCTTCTTCTCCTGATGTTTGACATGTGCATCTTCTTGTGAATCTGTTGTCCATGCATTACTTTTTTGTTCTCATGAAAAGGAATGTTGGAGGACATCCCCTCTCTAGCTTAATAACACTGAATTCACACGTCTGTCTATACATGATTGGATCTATTTTGGCCACCCAAAATTTTAACCTGGCAATGACCTAAGAACAGTGAACATGATTTGGAGCACCTTATGTTGGTCCATAAGGAAAACCAGGAATTTGGCTTTATTTAATGAAAGAATGCCCTCCTTAGTTATACAATAAACTCACTTTGGTCCCTTTATGCTGATGTTCACCATGCTTGTTTCATCAAATACACTAATTGATCAATTTCATTTTCATGTGTTTGTTGATGGAGCGTGGGAGAACAAAGTAAAACAGGGGGTCAAAGATGCATTCTATGGGATAACCAAGGCGGTTTTCTTGCTGCAAAAGCACCATCATGTAGGAGTCTTTTTGCCTAGAATTAGAGGCAATCAGAGATGGAGTTTTATTAACAAACCCATCTAGGTGTCCAAGCTAATCATTCATTTAGCTTGTAAGCCTGCTATAAGTGCTCTTATACGCAGGCCCATTCCCTAGATTGGGCAAGTTGCGGCATTCTTAATGAAATACAGAAGCTTAGGTCTAGTTTTCAGTCTTTAGGTTTTTGTTATCGAATAGGTCCAACCAGCGCACGTGCAAACTTTTTAGCCCATGGTTCTAGGTCTGGTGGGATGTCCCCCCCCCCCCCCCTTCCCCCCCTTCCCCCCTTCCCTTTCATTGTGTATAAATCTTTTATGGCCTCCAAAAAGGTTAGTAAGAAGTGTCTAATATAAGTTTCATTTTGGTAGAAAAAAAGTGTTATGTAATCTTTGTTTTTCCTTAAGGCTCTTTTTGGTATCAATTCTCATTCTCTATTAAAGTATTATGCCTATTTAAAAGAAATAAGTACAAGAATTCATTATTGGTCAATAATAAAAAATGGTTTGTGAATATTATCAAAAATAAATTATGGAATGAAAAATAAGTTTGGTATGTCAAAATAAAAAATAGTTAGAAAATGATAGTGAGCAAGTGAAAAAAGTATGGTTTTTACAAAAGAATGTATATTAACTATTTTACCCTCATCTTAACTATAAAATTTTAAGTAAACCTTTGCATAAATGAAGAGAATGAAATTCTCACCATAATCCATAATTAACAAAAAGTGAATTATGGATTTTGGAGGATTTTCTATTATTTTAAATAAAAGCAAAACTGATAATAGATACCAAACAATTAAAAATAATGAAAATTTCTCATAATTAAGAATGATAATTGATACCAAAAAGAACCAAGTATGTGTCTAGAAAGTTTTTTGTTTTTCCCTTTCTTTCTCTGGGTGCTATATATTACCTTCATGCTTCCTTTGCAAATAATTCGGTTAGAGTGCTAGACTTCAAAAATAGTGGAGTTGTTATATCTTAGAGGTAAGATTGTGAGGTCAATCTGGTTTGCAGTGTTTGAAGGGCAATAAAACACCTTAAGGATAGTACATCTTTGCACGCCTCAACTCATCGTTCATTTGTGCATACTTTGATGTTTGGGATTGAAGTTTTGTTCATTACGGGTAAGTGCTTTTGATTCGAGTGATTATATGGTCATTCATTTCTTTATATTGTCTATTGTGTGTTGTTGCTCTGCCTTAATCTTTGCTTGTTTTTGTGTCATTTCTAACACTAGGTTTAAAAATTAACTTTCTATTGCAACCAAATACTGCATTTGTGATGCTGCTTTGAGGTGATGTGGTGGTTAATGAAGAGATGCCACTCTGGAACCTTGCTTCTGTTGATATACTCATTGGCTTTGCCTTGTGAGTCTGAATTTCTGTAAGTTGTAGCCAACTAGCAATGTCCAAGAACCCTTGGCTTGTTTTGGTAGCTATCACTCTATGAAAAAATGAAGACATTGACCATGATACTAATTTTGCAAACCCAAAACCTATATATCAGTTAATTTACTGGAGTGACGGCCAATCTAGGCTGTTATTTTTGGAGGCAAGAACAATGTCGTCTTCAAACAAAGCAATTTGTATTCATATTCAAAAGCAGATAGACCAAAATAACTTTTGGTCTAAGTCGATGAATGATTTTCCACTCAAATCAACTTTCCAACCTCAAATGGTCCCTGGAACAAGCATTTGACAAAGCAGTGTAGGTTCTGTCATCAAGCAAGATTTTGGTTTTTATATTGCTGAGAAATCCAGGACACGCAGTTGTTAATCTAACCCAAAATTGGAGCCTGAATTCATCCATAGTAATTTGCCGCCCGCGTTGAGCTTGAATTCCCATAAAGCCTATAGTACTATTACTGAATTGACTGCAAATCAATGGAATTCTTGTTTGCTCTGGAATGCACCCTTCAGTGATTTCATTAGTAGGGATAAGGCTAAGTTGCTACTCTTATTGTGTCGGAGACCTGTATGCTTGAATGAGCTGCTGTGACATCTTGTATTTATGTCTTGTATAACATTGTATGTGTATTTACTGCCAAGGGGAATGAGTTTTGACATTATTTATACTCGGTTAGCATTCCCTTGTTATTCTTTCCTTCACACTTGATTTAAGAGGGAAAGAGCTCTTCCTTTGTGCTCAAATCACAAGCTAAGTTTAGTCCTCCCCCCAGGCCAGCCCTCAAAAGCAACAATTGAGGAGCAGATGTATCTTCTTACAAAGATTCCAGCTAAGCATGTCAAGTTTTCTGTTCTTCACCAATAATCGTTGCAAGAACAGGTGCCTCCTTTGAAATGATGGAACCGATTCCGATCCCTTACAATTAACTCGCGGCCAAAGACCTTGGAGACAAGCTTGGTTACTGTATGGCAATCCTCACATACTCTTAGGTTCTTAACAATCCGGATAGTTGTGTGAGCATCAGTTTTCATTATGCCAAATGCTATTGCAAGCTTCTCACTGTGCTTGTACAGAGCAATCTCCTTCTCCTCCTCATCTATGTCGAACAATACATCCACAGTATTACCTGTGTATCCCACCAACCTTATTCTCTTGACAATTTCTTCCCACATTACCTCTATTTTCTCAATCTCCATGTGTGACTTATCTCCAATAGTGAAGCAGTGAACAATTCCACCTATTTCAATCAAGCTGTAACCAGGTGGCTTCTTAACTCCTTTATCTTTCATCATTTGCCTTAACTGTGTCACGTTGTCCCACTTGTTTGCGCGGGCATAAATGTTGGAAAGAAGTACATAGTACCCACTATGGCCTGACTGCAATTGAATCAAAACCTTCCCCACTCTTTCTCCAATATCTATATTTTTGTGTATGCGACAAGCTCCCAGCAATGCCCCCCAAATTGGAGGATTAGGTTGCACAGGCATTTCAAGTATGAATTTTTCAGCTTCTTCCAACTTCCCACCTCTACCTAGAAGATCAACCATGCATCCGTAGTGTTCCAACCTAGGCTCAAGCCCATAGTCTCTTTTCATGCTCTCAAAAATTTGGAAACCTTTCTCTACCAACCCCCCATGGCTACAAGCAGATAGAACTGCAGTAAAGGTAATATCCCTAGGTTTCAGTCCTGTCTTAAGCATCTCTGAGAAATATTGGAGTGACATCTTAGCATGGCCATGCATGGCCAGCCCCGCGATTATTGCCGTCCAACAAATTGTGTCCCTTTCTTGAAGTTGTTTAAAAACACAGAGGGCTTTCTTAATGCTTCCACATCGCCCATACATATCAACAAGAGCAGTCCCAAGGGTCAAAGTTACTCTGAGGTTATTCCTCAACACATATTCATGGGCTCTTTCACCTTGTTCCAAGGCACCCATATGGGCACATGAAGATATCACACTAACCATAACTGCTTCATTTGCTCTTACACCTTCAGACTTCATGACATGGAACAGCTCAATAGCTTTGTCAAAATGATTATTTCGGGCATACCCATTGATCATTATACTCCAGCTAAACAAGTTCCTCTCAGGCATCTTATCGAACAATTCGCGTGCTAAATCCACGTCCCCACATTTGTTGTACCCTGCAACCATACAGGTCCATGAAACTACATCCAAATGAGATATTCTACAAAAGATTTGGCTTGCCGCCTTTATATCGCCACATGTTGCATACATGTGGACCAGAGAATTCTGCACATACACATCAAATTCAAATCCGTGTTTGATGATCTGACCATGGACTTGTGCACCCATTTGCAGATAACCAAACTGGGAGCAAGATTTAACCAAAAATGGGAATGTCAAATTGTCCGGAAGCATGTCTCTTTGTTGGAGCTCATTATACATTAGAAAGGCCTGCTCTGGATGTTCACTGCTTGAATATGCTCTAATCATTGCATTGAAGATGAAGAGATTGGGGTTCTGAATATGGGAAAATAGTCGATGAGCGTAATCCAATAAGCTTGTTCCAAATGTGGGGTTTGTGCAGAAGGCTATCAAACGACTGGATACAAATGTGTCCACAATGGTATGGGTTCTAATAAAGTGGCCATGTATCTCTTTCAATTGAGAGAAGTTGGAGCATGTTTCCACTAATAGGAGCTTTGGGTATTTGAAACTTAGAGTCCTAACCAGAGAGCTTTTGATGCTGCTATTACAACAATTCATTATCAGAAATATGCAATGGACTATAGATAAGTAATGGAACTTGGGAAATACAGATAACTTTGTAATTCGATTTCCAGAGCTTCGGATTTTTGAAAATGACAAATCCACTCTTCGATTCTTCAGCCTCTCTGCAGCAAAGGAAAAACATATCACATGCCAGAAAGGCTCAAGAAGAACGGACAAAGGAAAATTTGTAACGAAAATGATGAAGTTGTTTCTCTAGAAAAAGAGAAGAATTCATGAATTTCAAAATTTCCCTTGCTAGACATAAAATCTGCCCTACTTGAACTATTCTTGTCTGCGGAAAAATAAACAAAAAACACACATATAAACTAGAGATCAACCAACTATTACTAATCTAGAAAGCCCATCTCAAAAGAAACGAGAAGGGGGGAGGGGGGATGGGGAATTGACTCCAACAGAAAATTAAACCCACCTGCACTGTTCGCGCCCTCTTCTCGTCAAGAAAATTTGTGCTCTCTGAGAAATTTCTCTTCTCTAGCTATGTCTCTCTTCCACTTCAGATAAAGAGAAGAAATCTCAGGAAGCGCAAACTCGAGCGGAGGAATGTCACTGACTTTTATAGTTAAAATTGAAAGAAACATGATTTCAAACTAATTTTCCGATTGATTTGACCAGCACACAATCCTACTAATCAAGTTTTGTTTTTTTTGGGTAGACCCTACTAATCAAGCCAAAATCATAATTTTCTTTGTAAGTTCAGTTCTAAGGGTCATATAATTTAAACTCAAAAAGGAAAAGGGGAAAAAAAGGAAAGAAGAGTAAGGTCAAATTAGGAATCATAATATCTATATGAAAACAATTGCCAATGCTCTAGCAAAATATGGAAAATTTGTAATGAGCACCTGCAAAGTGCCCTGCCCTAAATTATGTTCTTATTACAACCCCTCCCGGTTGGTGTAAACAATGTGTAGAACTGCATTGGAATGTGATGGGACTTACAATGTTAACCAAAAAAAGACAAAAAAGTGATGGGACTTACAAGTAACCTCAGTTAATTAAGTTGAAACAATAAGAAGTTTATGCCAAGTATGGGAAGTAGAAATAATGGGCATTCGAGAGGGTGTCAAGATGTCACTAGAACTAGGAACCTACCTCTCCAAGTTGAGACAGATTCTATGAAAGCAGTACATCTAGATGTTAGAACTAGGATCACAAAATCATGAGAAACTTAGTCTACTTATTGAAGAAACTCTCCAACCCTTCACTTCATGTAGTCATGTCCATTTTGGTTACGTGGGAAGAGATTTTAATAAAGGTGCTGATTGGCTCTCTAGATATCCAGTGGATGTTAATGATGTCTTGATGGCCATTCAAAACCTCTCAGTAACTGGAAGAGATTCTTTAAGGATTTATATGGATTCTTTGAGGTTCACATAATATGATATAATTTAATATCGATGATAAGACATTTATATGGATTTCATCTAAAGCACTACTCAATATATCTCATTAACCACAAAGGAAACATTAGGCAAGAGATAAATGTTGCATAAACTTAAAGCAATATTATTTACATAAACTAAAGATACGTACCTAATCAACCAAGCAAGAGGCTCAAGAAGGTGTGGGGTGAAGTAATCAAACAGATCTTCAGTAATGGAGAAGGAGAGAAGTTATTGAATATCTCACAATGTTATTTGTCAATGCTCAAGTATCAACTGATAGCATAACCATTAGGATATGTATTTCCAATGAGATCCAATTGTCCATTCCAGAACAACAAACATGTCAACAATATAAATCAGAATTTAGTTGAAATCCAATACACTAAAATCAGAACATGACGGTTAAGAAGCCTCTCTCTTCCTAGAACCCCTCCACAGGACAAAAAAACAAATGCAAATAGAAATAGAAGAAACCAACAAAATCATACCGTCGATTACATATACATTGTGAAATCATTCATGGGTTTCACACAAAAAAAGAAAGAAATCATTCATGGGAAAAGAAAGCCGGGAGAAGAGGAGAGAATGGAAGAAGGGGGTTGGGGGGGCAAAAGAATTGGCTACAAAATCAGATCATACATGTAGAGATGGATCAGTTTACCGAAAAAATGATGTAGAAAGGGATCAAAAGAACTTCTTGTCAAAATCTTCAAGTAAAATATTAACATTGTACTAAAATCCCAATCACATTATTAACGCATAAATTATGAGTGTTCTATAGGAATAGATGGACTGAAAAAGATACAGCTTCATACTTCACTAACCCAGGAAACAGAAGAAAACGAATGAGACAGTACTATTTGAGCCAATTATCTATAACCGTATCTTACCTAAATCAAACCATATCAGTCTGGTACAGTTGTGTAACCTGTATTAGCTTGTTGTTCTCTTGGAGCTCCTTCAAATGTACTTCCAACGAAGAAGGAAAACAGAGTCGGAAAGGCGAATTATATCCTCGAGCGCGGAAACCTTGGCGACCAAGTAAGGTATGGTTCGAACTATGGAGGAGACGCCAAATCCCTTCTGGCCTCTGTTGATGAGGGAAGAATCGCTCACTAAGTCTAGTGGGAGGAAAAACCCTAAACCTGGAGGGAGAGAGACGACCTGAGATGAGATTTGCAACAGAGACAAGAAAAAAAAACCCTTCATCTTCCAAATGGGAAAGTAGCGGCTGTTTTGGTTATAAGCGCGGTTTTGATTTGGTAACACGAAAGGGATTTTTATTTGCGGCTTGCTGCCAGCAAGCAGCGGACTCTCCAGATTTTACCACATGAATCAAACGGTTGCAATTAAAAGTAAATATAACTTCTTCTGTTTTTACACTAAAAGTTTTTAATTTTTCAAATTTACAAAAAGAAATCCCTCTTACCCTTGTTCTTCTCCCACACCTTTCGTTTTCTCTGTCAAGCACTTTACAGTTCCCCTTCTCAGTTCTTCAAGAGGAATCGTCGTCAGTCTCTTCTCTTGCTCAGTTCCAGCAAGACAACCAAAGAGATATGGAGGCTTTCAAGATAAGACTCTTTGCCACAATGATCGTCATGGTGTTGGTCGTCTCGGCGATTCAGAATGTCGTTGTTGCTGAAGCTCCAGCACCAGCTCCCGCTTCGGACGCAGCCGTCTTCATTCCTACCGCATTCGCTTCTTTAATTGCTCTTCTAATCTCTCTTCCTCGGAGGAATAGAAGTTGGATCTCATCATATTAGATAAGAAGACTTTCAAGATCTCGCTTCACTTTCTCCTGTGCTCTAGATATCTACTGTGATACCGAGAAAGTAATTGAGTTTCTGAGTCTTTTTTTACCTATTCTTCTTTGTTTCATTTGTTATTTGGTTTCCATTTGTTAATTTATGTTATGTATTTGATTGTTATATAATGTATGAAATTTGTTGCAGAGAGATTTGTTTGAGGTTGAATGGGTTCAGCTTCATTAACTGCGCCGACCCAAATTACCTCTACAAAAGTTGCCCCAACACAACTGCTAGCTCTAGCTACCAATCTAACCTAAACATCCTTCTAGCTTCTCTTTCCATCGGCAGCGGGATCACCAATAACAACTTAGTGTATGTTGCATTACTCCAACACCTCCCTCTTCACCACTGTCACTATGATCGCAGACCATCACCGATCCAACTTGGTTTAACCAACTCGTATACGACAAGCAAGGTTTCACATTTGAGATCTAATCTGGGTTGAAAGAGTGAGAGGGATTTCTTTTTGTAAATTTGAAAATTAAAAACTTTTAGTGTAAAAAAGAAGGTCATATTTACCAGTAAACCCTATACATTTAATTGCAACTGTTCGATTCATGTGGCAAAATCTGGGGTGTCCGCTACTGCCAACAGCGACAGCCGCAACTAAAAATCCCACAAAAGGGTGGGGTTGTTTTTGAAGGAGGAAATTTTGGTAATTTACACCGACATTTTGGGTTATATGACGATGTTTTATCAAAATGCCGGCATTACCACTGCTTGCTAGCACGAACTATATGACGACATGATGGTGTTTTAAAAAAAAATGCCATGAAAAATTGACTTACAACTATGTTTTTAAAAAAAAATCACGCTTTAAATTGACATACAACTTCATTTAACAAAAAAATTGACATACGATTGTGTTTTGCATTTTTATATATTGACATACAACGACATTTCTGTAGAAACGCCGGTATATGTTAACATACTCCGGCGTTTTTAAGAAATGCCACTATATCCTTACCCAAAGTGCCGCCATAAGACCCTTTTCTTGTAGTGATTGGTTAGAATAGCTTGAAGACTCTAAACAGCTCGCTCTCACAGTGCAGACATTTGATCATTCTCCTATTTTAATCTTTGTTGATGGGGTGAGAAACCAAAGAACTCCCCTTTCAAGTTTAATGATTTTTGGATGACTGATGAACCTTTTTGAAGGTTGTCCGGTTGGCTTGAGAGAGGCCTGTTGTCGATGAACCTATATTTGTGTTAGCACAACAGCTGAGGACAGTAAAACAACATCACAAAGCTTAGGCAAAAATTTCTTTCCCCGTCCTCTTTCTTAAATTGCAACAAGTGGAGAAGGACCTGGAAACGTCACAACAACATATTGATTAGTATGGTATCAATTATGAAAGTTTTGATCAAGGTGATCTTGAAAACTAGACTTCCAAAGGTAGTGGAGAGGAAAGACTTTCTTCTTTGGCAAAAAGCAAAGGTTCGATGGTTGCGGGAGGGAGATAAGAATTTAAAATTTTTCCATCTCTCTGCCAAACTTTGAAGGATTAAAAATACGGTTAGGTCTCTGAAAAAAGTGGATGGTTCTTGGATGGTGATTGATGAATTGCAAGATCATGTCGTGAGCTTCTTTGAAAACTTTCATAAAGCTGGTACATATTGGGTCTTCATTTCTAATTGTATTTCTTAATGTGTTGACAATTGAGGACTGTTTATATCTTGAAGATCTACCCACTAATAAAGAAATTAAAGGATTGGTGTGGGATCTTGATCTCAATAGTTCTTGAGGACTAGATGGCTTCCCGGGAAGTTTTTTTCGTGCTTTATTGGCCAAACAGTGTTGAAAATTACTGAAAAAATCCCAACTCTTAATGGGAAGAGTTTTTTCTACAAAATACTTGAAGGATCAGATATCCTAAAAGTGGGGTTCTCTAGGGGCAATTCTTGGGGTTGGAAGAGTATATTGGTGGGTGAGGACCTACTTGTCTTTGAACTAGCCAAACAAATTTGTAATGACCTACACACTTTAGTGTATCATATGTGATCCCTAACTCCCATCCCTCCCTTATAAGGGGATCAGAAGTCCTCCAATGGCAAATGGACCTAATTGTGTTAGTGAATTGATTGATCGGCACACACTTGAGTGGAAAGAGTCTTTACTGTCCTCTTTGTTTTCTTCCAATGAGGCAGAGGCAATTTTGGTACTACCCATTCTTTCATAGGAGGTTAGTGACTCTTGGATTTGGACCAAGCATGTTGAAGGAGTTTTCATTGTAAGATCTACATATTATCAAAGTCTAACTATGTCTATGATGCATGGTCATACGGCCTCATTCTCCACCTCTACCCCTTGTTGGAATGAGATGTGAAATCTCCTTACTCTTCCAAAGATCAAACACTTTATTTTGAGAGTAGCCCATAAAGCTATACCATTAAGCCAAACCTAATTTGATGTGCATCTTGTTGTGAATCTATTGTCCATGCAAAGGAATGTTGGAGGACATCCCCTCTCTAACTTAATAACATTGAATTCACACGTCTTTCTATACATGATTGGATCTATTTTGGCCACTCAAAATTTTAACCTGGCAATGATCTAAGAACAGTGAACATGATTTGGAGCACCTTATGTTGGTCCATAAGGAAAACTAGGAATTTGTCTTTATTTAATGAAAGAAGGCCCTCCTTAGTTATACAATAAACTCACTATGGTCCCTTTATGCTGATGTTCACCATGCTTGCTCTACCTCTCTTAATTCTAGTGCTGAAGAATTTTCTTTTTCATCATATACACTAGTTGATCAATTTCATTTTCAGGTGTTTGTTGATGGAGCGTGGGAGAACAAAGTAAAACAGGGGGTCAAAGATGCATTCTATGGGATAACCATGGAGGTTTTCTTGCTACAAAAGCACCATCATGTAGGAGTCTTTTTGCCTAGAATTAGAGGCAATCAGAGATGGAGTTTTAGTAGCAAACCCATCTAGGTGTCCAAGCTAATCATTCATTTAGATTCTAAGCCTGCTATAAGTGCTCTTAATGCGCAGGCCCATTCCCTAGATTGGGCAAGTTGCAGCATTCTTAATCAAATCAAAAGCTTAGGTCTAGTTTTCAGTCTTTAGTTTTTCATTATCTGAATAGGTCCAATATCACACGTGTAAACTTTTTAGCCCATGGTTCTAGGTCTGGTGGGATGTCCCCCCCCCCCCAACATTCCCTTTCATTTATGTATAAATCTTTTATGGCCTCCTGAAATGTTGGTATGAAGTGTCTAATATAAGTTTCATTTTGGTAGAAAAAAAGTGTTATGTAATCTCTGTTTTTCCTAAGTATGTGTTTGTGAAGTTTCTACTTTTCCCTTTCTTTCTCTGGGTGCTATATATTACCTTCATGCTTTTTTTGCAAATAATTCTGTTAGAGTGCTAGACTCCAGAACTAGTGGAGTTGTTGTATCTTGGAGGTAAGATTGTGAGGTCTGTAAAATCCGGCCTTATCCTAACCCAAACCCGGCCCAAATTTTATACTGTTGCAAGTCCAAAGTCCCGAAGTGGAGGTAGAAGAGACTTGTGGGCCCTCTTAGTTGAAGATTTGATGCTTGATCTAGAGCCTATGGACATTGACAATGATGCCCCTTACTTGAGCACATTGTCAGTGTTGAGTGAAAATCTGCGCATCAATGAAGATTGAATTAGTTGAAGCATTTATTGGACTCCCGTGATCAATTTGAAGGTATTTCTTGAAACTAGACTTGTTGATTGACTTGTAGGAGAAAACCCAACTCAATTCGGATCTGTCTGGCCTTCCAAATTCACTCCTGAAGTTGCTGTCATGCCTTGGTCGACTGACAGTCGACCGATTGACAGTCGACCAGCCAATCGACTAGCAGTAATGGAATTCGAATTTTTACAAAATCACTTTCCATTTTGCCCCTACCTTTTTAGAACTCGTGAATGAGGACCTAGGCTAATCATTTGCACTCTAGAGCATGAAGTTGGGCACTCTCTTGGGCTTTTCTTGATGTTTGGGAAGATCTTTGACTCCAATCATTTGTATTGCACATCAATCATCAACTCAAGGTATGATTCCTTCTATTCTTCTTCTAATCTATTCATTTCCTACCAAATTATGATCTTAAGACCATGGTTGAAGTGCTACAACATTGCAAACACTTAACCATGAGTCTTCCCCAATCAATCCCATGATTATCACCCCATTTTTGCTATGCTATGATTCAATTAGGATTGCTTACATTTCATTACTTTGATTTCTTCCATTCCAACCTTGTCTTGATTCAAAACTGATATGTAAATGCATGTTAGGTCTAGATTACTATGAATTCATGATTCTAACTTGATTATTACCATTCACTTAATTGATTCCCATCATTCTTTACAATTCCAATCAATTCCAATTCGATTTGTGATATTTATCATATAGAACATAATGCTTCGATTTGGGCATTTCTAATTGGACCGTTGGATCGTCATGAAATTTAGTGTGTAGTATCCCCATATTGTTATAAACATGCCCTCCAAATTTCGTGTCGATCGGAGCACCAAAAGGTCAGTTTCAGACCAAGTTTTCATTTCTGCCCACTGGTTAACAAGTCTTGGTCGACTGCTTGGTCGACTGACAGTCGACCAACCAGTCAACCAAGATATGAGAACACCCCTGTACTTGGCCGAATTGATTCGTTTGACCTCCGATTCGACTGTTTTCTTCTCTGATGTTACTTGTATGTTGTCTAGGGTACCATCACTGATTTCTAGGACTATTCTTGGTGATCATTGATTTTATTTATGACTTGATTAAGGTAAGGAAGGTCGTTAACTCAAGTATGTTAATTATGTAAACATGCTTATACTTTGAGAACTCAATGGTTATATTCCTATGTGTATTTCTTTATCATACATGACTACTCTATGCATTCTTATCAGTAGTAGTATGTCACATATCATGTTTAATTGTACTTTATGATTTTATATATGATTAATCATGCTATGATATGCCTTTGTTTATATGATGAATCATTGATTAAGTATGATATGAAGAGATTGAACTTGTGATTGACTACGTATGACTTGGGATTGGGAAGTGTCCTTCCGACACTTCTATCCTTGGACATCGGAGGGAGTAGTATGGGATATTCTCCGAAGGTGTCCATCGACGCTTTCCCGGGTTATTGGATGACATACATAGGATCGTCTAGGTGTATGGTTAGGATATTTCCTTGTCGCATCAGACCCGAATCAAAAGGGTATTGAGACCGAACGACCCGTGGAAGAGTATGGTTGATGGGCGCTCAAGACCGGTATCCACTCCGTGAGAGGACTTAAACCATACTGCGGATACCCGAAAAGGGCCATTTATTGGTAGGGTTGCAAATGGATAGATTTGGGCTCACGGGCGCTCAAGACCGGTAACCAACCCGTGAGAGGACGTGAGAGCTTCCCGTTTACCATTTGTGGATGACCAATAGGGTTGATGAGTCCGTAGTCCGAGTTGGTCGGTGCCATAGGATACGCTGACTCTAGTGTGAAGGATACGGAACCGAGTTGGTCGGTGCCATAGGGAAAGTATCCGGATCTGACATGATATGACTGAGTAGATGACTTGCATTGGGCTAGGCTTCGCCGTGAATGCACCAATACTTATACCAATGGTGATGTGAGAGAGTGGTGACTGAATCTCCAACCATGGTTTGATGAGGACCTTACCCAATTACCACGGAAGACCCAAGATATCTATATGATTGAGGGGGAGTGACAAACGACCCAAAGAGGTATGGTTCTATGGCTTAAAGCATGTCTACCTTAGAGACTAGCATACTTAGGATTAGAATCATATATCATCATTGTCTCATATCATATTGCATCATACCATGATTTGTATCGGATGAACTATGTATTATGAAACGACTTGCCTTGCTGAGTTCTTTTGAACTCATTCCTTTCATGCAATTTGTTAGATTATCTTGCAGGTACAGAAGACCCTGATGGCGCACACTACGACCCAAGCTATGATCCCGCATACTACCCTTCGGATGATGGCTACGATGAGAGTCAGGATTATTGTGCCGAGGAGGATTACGGTTCGTACCAGGGTTAGCCCCACCTTAGTGAGGGAGCGGCCGCGCCGGGTCCACTTCATCCATACTTACGAAGAAACAATCATTAGGATTGAAGAAACCTTTGCGTAATGCCCCATTTCCTTGGATGACTGTAAACTTATGGATATATTGCCTTTAACTCTTATGGATTTACTCTTGATATGGATTTGTAAGTTAGTTTAATCAACTACCTTTCCACTATTTTTGAAGGGGTGACTTCTGAACACTCCTTCCCCTTGAGACCATTTTTATGAGAAGTTGATACTTGATATTTTCCGCACTCGATTGATTATCTTTTCTTATTCATTTGATCTGTTTATTGCTTACTTTAAACATTGATTATATTGTTCATGATTATGTTATCGTGTATGTGGGAGGCATGGCCGCTCGATATGGATCTTCGGGCTGTGGATCACATCCCGGGTATGCTAGATAGGATACCGGCTGGGTGGATGTGATAAGGTCAATATGGTTTGCTGTGTTTGAGGGGCAATCAAACACCTTAAGGATAGTACATCTGTGCACGCCTCAACTCATCGTTCATTTGTGCTTACTTTGATGTTTGGGATTAGAGTTGTGTTCATTACGGGTAAGTGCTTCTGATTCGAGTGATTGTATGGTCATTCATTTCTTTATATTGTCTATTGTGCATTTTTGCTCTGCCTTAATCTTTGCTCCTTTTTGTGTCATTTCTAACACTAGGTTTAAAAATTAACTTTCTATTGCAACCAAATACTTCATTTGCGATGCTGCTTTGAGGTGCTGTGGTGGTTAATGAAGAGATGCCACTCAGGAACCTTGCTTCTGTTGATATACTCGTTGGCTTTGCCTTGTGAGTCTGAATTTATGTATGCTGTAGCCAACTAGCAATGTCCAAGAACCCTTGGCTTGTTTTGGTAGCTATAACTTTATCAAAAAATGAAGACACTGACCATGATACTCTAGTTGAATTTCGCAAACCCAAAACCTATATATCAGTTTATTTACTGGAGTGACGGCCAATCTAGGCTGTTATTTTTGGAGGCAAGAACAATGTCGTCTTCAAACAAAGCAATTTGTATTCATCTTCAAAAGTAGATAGACCAAAAGAATTTTTGAATCTAAGTCGATGAATGATTTTCCACTCAAATAAACTTTCCAACCTCAAATGGTCACTGGAACAAGCATTTGACAAAGCTGTGTAGGTTTTGTCATCAAGCAAGATTATGGTTTTTATATTGCTGAAAAATCCAGGACATGTAGCTATTAATCTAAACCAAAATTGGAGCCTAAATTCATCTGCAGTAATTTGCTGCCCACATTGAGCTTGAATTCCCATAAAGCCTATAGTTCTATTGACTGAATTGATTGTAAATTAGGAATGCTTGTTGGCTCTGGAATGCACCCTTCTTAGTGATTTCATTAGTAGGGAAAAGCCTGAGTTGCTGCTTTTATTGTGTCGGAGACCTGTATGCCTGAATGAGCTGTCTGCGGCATCTTGTATTTTTGTCTTGTATATCACTTGTGGTATGTGTAATTACTGCCAAGAGGAATGGATTTTGAGATTATCTATACTCAGTTAGCATTCCCCTATTATTCTTTCCTTCTCACTTGATTTAAGAGGGAAAGAGTTCTTTCTTTGTGCTCAAATCACAAGCTAAATTTAGTCCTCCCCCCTAGGCCAGCCCTCGAAGCAACAATTGAGGAGCAGTTGTATCTTCTTACAAAGATTCCAGCTGACCATGTCAAGTTTTCTATTCTTTACCAATAATCCTTGAAAGAGCAGGTGCGTCCTTTGACATGATGGAACCGATTCCGATCCCTTACAATTAACTCGGGCCAAAGCCTTGGAGACAAGCTTGTTTACTGGATGGAAATCCTCACATACTCTTAGGTTCTTAACAATCCGAATAGTTGTGTGAGCATCAGTTTTCATTATGCCAAATGCTATTGCAAGCTTCTCATTGTGCCAAGCAATCTCCTTCTCCTCCTCATCTATGTCAAACAATACATCCAAAGTATTACCTGTGTATCCCACCAACCTTATTCCCTTGACAATTTCTTCCCACATTACCTCTATTTTCTCAATCTCCATGTGTGACTTATCTCCAATAGTGAAGCAGTGAACAATTCCACCTATTTCAATCAAGCTTGTAAGCGGTGGCTTCTTAACTCCTTTATCTTTCATCATTTGCCTTAACTGTGTCATGTTGTCCCACTTGTTTGCACGTGCATAAATGTTGGAAAGAAGTACATAGTACCCACTATGGCTTGACTGCAGTTGAATCAAAACCTTCCCCACTCTTTCTCCAATATCTATATTTTTGTGTATGCGACAAGCTCCAAGCAGTGCCCCCCAAATTGGTGGATTAGGTTGCGCAAGCATTTCAAGTATGAAGTTTTCAGCTTTTTCCAACTTCCCAGCTCGGCCTAGAAGATCAACCATGCATCCTTAGTGTTCCAACCTAGGCTCAAGCCCATAGTCTCTTTTCATGCTCTCAAAAATTTGGAAACCTTTCTCTACCAACCCTCCATGGCTACAAGCCGATAGAACTGCAGTAAAGGTGATATCCTTGGGTTTCAAGACTGTCTTAAGCATCTCTGAGAAATATTGGAGTGACATCTTAGCATGGCCATGCATGGCCAGCCCTGCGATTATTGCCGTCTAGCAAATTGTGTCCCTTTCTCGAAGTTGTTTAAAAACACAGAGGGCTTTCTTAATGCTTCCACATCGCCCA
Organism: Hakea prostrata; assembly: GCF_041222555.1. Taxonomy (NCBI): domain Eukaryota; kingdom Viridiplantae; phylum Streptophyta; class Magnoliopsida; order Proteales; family Proteaceae; genus Hakea; species Hakea prostrata. The sequence goes on along the minus strand of NC_142601.1, from coordinate 44,720,671 downwards.
TACATATCAACAAGAGCAGTCCCAAGGGTCAAAGTTACTCTGAGGTTATTCCTCAACACATATTCATGGGCTCTTTCACCTTGTTCCAAGGCACCCATATGGGCACATGAAGATATCACACTAACCATAACTGCTTCATTTGCTCTTACACCTTTTGACTTCATGACATGGAACAACTCAATAGCTTTGTCAAAATGATTATTTCGGGCATACCCATTGATCATTATACTCCAGCTAAACAAGTTCCTCTTAGGCATCTTATTGAACAATTCGTGTGCTAAGTCCACGTCCCCACATTTGTTGTACCCTGCAACCATACAGGTCCATGAAAGTACATCCAAATGAGATATTCTACAAAATATTTGGCTTGCGACCTTTATATCGCCACATGTTGCATACATGTGGACCGAGAATTCTGCACATACACATCAAATTCAAATCTGTGTTTGATGATCTGACCATGGACTTGTGCACCCATTTGTAGATAACCAAACTGGGAGCAGGATTTAACCAAAAATGGGAATGTCAAATTGTCCGGAAGCATGTCTCTTTGTTGGAGCTCATTATACATTAGAAAGGCCTGCTCTGGATGTTCACTCTTGAATATGCTCTAATCATTGCATTGAAGACGAAGAGGTTGGGGTTCTGAATATGGGAAAATAGTTGTTGGTGCAAGAAATGTTGTCTTGGCTTCAAGGTTCGCTCCAGATCCAGATCCAGCTTCTGAGACCAGAACAAGGTGAATGTGGGCCGCCCTCGGGGACGGGAAGCCACCTCCGACGATCTAGTTAGCTCAGGGCAGCAAATGATAAACTCCATGAAGGAGAGAAGACCCCAAGATATGATGAAGACCATCCTCTTGAAGGGTTAGAAAGTTGAAGATAATAGAGGCTGGAGAGTGTAGAGCTTACCCTGCTTAGGTCCCTTGTTCCTCTTATATACTTGACCTCTTACCGCTTATGGAGCCATCCCGGCAAATGGGCGAGACAGAAGTCTCCTCCACCGTCTCTGTCCATCGGTGTGCCAGGTCCATCAAAGATCCTGCCGTCTCCTTACTTGAGGAGATCTCAGATTATGTCAGGCGCCGATTATAGTTGGTCACCTAGGTCGAGCAAGTGGGTCGTCAGCCAGCAAGGTCTCCAGTTGAGGATTAGTGGGCCTAGTCCCATTGTCTGCCCAGAACCGGGCCAGTGTTGACTCAATCCAAACCAAAAATACTCATGAAGATAACAATAGTCGATGAGCGTAATCCAATAAGCTTGTTCCAATTGTGGGATTTGTGCAGAAGGCTATCAAACGACTGGCTACAAATGTGTCCACAATGATATGGGTGCTAATAAAGTGGCCATGTATCTCTTTCAGTTGAGAGAAGTTGAAGCAGGTTTCCACTAATAGGAGCTTTGGGTATTTGAAACTTAGAGTCCTAACTAGAGAGCTTCTGGTGTTGCTAATACAACAATTCATTATCAGAAATATGCAATGGATTATAGATAAGTACTGGAACTTGGGAAATACAAATAACTTTGTAATTTGATTTCCAAAGCTTTGGATTTTTGAAAATGACAAATCCACTCTTTGATTCTTCAGCCTCTCTGTAGTAGAGGAAAAACATATCACATGCCAAAAAGACTCAAGAAGAATGGGGAAAGGAAAATTTGTAACGAAAATGATGAAGTTGTTTCTCCAGAAAAAGAGAAGAATTCATGAATTTCGAAATTTCCCTTGCTAGACATGAAATCTGCCCTACTTGAACTGTTCTTGTCTACGGAAAAATAAACAAAAAACACACACACATAAACTAGAGATCAACCAACTATTACTAATCTAGAAAGCCCATCTCAAAAGAAACGAGAAGGGGGGGAGGGGCGATGGGGAATTGACTCTAGCAGAAAATTAAACCCACTTGCATTGTTCGCGCCCTCTTCTCCTCAAGAAAATTTGTGCTCTCTAAGAAATTTCTCTTCTCTAGCTATGTCTCTCTTCCGCTTCAGATAGAGAGAAGAAATCTCAGGAAGCGCAAACTCGAGCGGAGGAATGTCACTGACTTTTATAGTTAAAATTGAACGAAACAAGATTTCAAACTAATTTTCCGATTGATTTGACCGGCACACAATCCTACTAATTGAATTTTGTTTTTTTTTTGGGTAGACCCTACCAGTCAAGCCAAAATTATAATTTTCTTTGTAAGTTCAGTTCTAAGGGTCATATAACTTAAACTCAAAAAGGAAAAGGGGAAAAAAAGAAAAGAAGAGTAAGGTCAAATTAGGAATCATAATATCTATATGAAAACGATCGCCAATGCTCTAGCAAAATATGGAAAATTTCTAATGAGCACCCTGCAGAGTGCCATCCCCTAAATTATGTTCTTATTACAACCCCTCCCGGTTGGTGTAAACAATGAATAGAAGTCCATTGGAATGTGATGGGACTTACAATGTTAACCAAAAAAAGACAAAAAAGGTGATGGGGCTTACAAGTAACCTCAGTTAATTAAGTTGAAATAATAGGAAGTTTATGCTAAGTATGGGAAGTAGAAATAATGGTCCTAGGGGAGGGTATCGAGGTGTCACTAGACCTAGGAGCCTACCTCTCCAAGTTGAGACAGATTCTATGAAAGCAGTACGTCTAGATGTTAGAACTAGGATCACAAAATTATGGGAAACTTCAGGGCCGTTTGGACGAGGAGCATCGCAGACAAACAGGAGAAAAAAAATAGAGTGGGGGAAGAATCGGACCCAAAAACAGACGACAGATTTGGAAGACAAAGAAGCTTTAAACCGGCCCCCCCAAACGCGAGGGAAAGGCAGTCACGAGTTAACAACCGGACGCGGAAGCAGCCCTAAAGAAACTCTCCAATCCTCCACTTCACGTGACCACGTCTGCTTTGGTTACGTGGGAAGGGTTACGTGGGAAGAGGTTTTAGTAAAGCTATTGATTGGCTCTCTAGATATCCATTGGACGTTAAGGCTTGATGGCCATTTAGGAACCTTCCAAAAATAGAGATTCTTAAGGCAGTGCACTAATTAGTTTTGACTTTTTGTTGTTCGCGTCTTTTGACCCCAGTTAATTTGTACCCCAAAAAGAAAATTGAAATTATTAATTGAGGTTAAAAAACAAGTTATATATATATATATATATATCGCCTTCTTTATGTTTAAACTTATAATATATAATAAGGGGCAGCATCCTCTATATCCTTCCTTTATGTAAAAACCCTTAAGAGCATTTGGTCTATCTGCCAATAAAAAGACCATCACTTTTGGTGAAGAGATCAGGGGTCGACTCTCCATGAAATGCATGGCTAGCTCTCAAATTTCCAAAACCATATCAAGTAGATACCAAGGAGTTCAATACTTCCTGCTCAACATGTGAATGGCTGGCACACTGCTTTTGTAATGCTCTCAAATTAATCACAAGCTTTTGTTCTCCTTCCTTTAATTCTAATGAATAAATCTCTTTTCACCAAAAAAAAAAATGTGAATGGCTGGCTATCTCTAAGTTGGAACGGACCTAAACATGCATGAAAGTTAAAAGTTGTTGCTTTATGAAATAGTGTTCGTATTGCAAGATATTAATAGACTCTGCCTTGCTATCGTAGACATTGGTTTCTCTTTGTGATTTCTCCCAAACTTTATGTGAATTTGCTTAGATCGAGCTCGACTATAGACTTGAGTTGAGCAGCCATCCTTTTACGCTTAACTTATTAAGTCAGTAAAATTTCCTTTTGAAAGAAAACCGAAATAATTAATAGCTTAAAATCATGATTAATTCTTTAATTGCTCTCAAGTGAAATGTAAGCTAAAAAGGAGGTAAGTGTAAATTATAGAAGAATCTAAGTACATCCAACACACAAACATGTGCAAGCCGAGCTCGAATGATTTGTGAATAAACATCCCTTTTTCCCGGTCTATGCATCTCTTTATAGAGAGATTTTACCATACAGACAGACACAATTCTTGTTCAGATACTTTAAATAGAGTGCATTTGTAAACACCTTAATTCACCCTTGTCTGTGATATTTACCATCTTTGGATTAACTTTGTTTCAACAGAGGTGTTTGTGTCGTAAGATTATCGTAGTATTATATTTCTTTTCCTATACTGTCTGTGTGTTGTTTATCTCTCTTAAAATAATGCCTACTGTGTTTACCCAAAAAAAAAAAAAAAAAAAAAAAAAGAAAGTCTTGCCTGCCGTGGTGTAGTTTTGTTGAATTTTGGTTTAAAATTAGGAGCCAAAACCTAGAGAATCTTAGGTAAAACACATACTTTTTTTTTTTTTTTGTAAAAGCTAAAACACATACGTTTTGGAAGAAATGGTGAGGAATATTAAAACAGTATTAATGTTGCCACCAATTTTAGCAAGACCGATCATAAGATCACACTGGTAGGTGGAGGAAAAGTTCAACAAAAAACTGAAAGTAGTAGTTCCACCTCCAAAATTAGTTGAAGGGTGCAAAACAAGTCCAATGACCCTTCAAGAAGCCATTGAAAGTGTTGGCCAAAATTGATAATATAATGAGGGGAATAAAGAATTAAGAGAAGATCCTTAAAACACACTTAGCATTCTTCTTAAATCATAAAAGAAAACACAACCCAACTACTATCTTCACCAAGGGGGATCCCTATTTATAGAGGAATTCTATGTCTCTTTAACTAGCTTGAAAGATGAAAAGCCATAGTCATTATTCCCCAAACTTAATGAATTAAGTTATGGAAATGAAAAGCTTTATTAATAACCAAGCTAGAAATGAGAAGTTTCTTGGAAATCAAGAGTCCCCAAAACCCTCCATAATTATCTTAGGGAAATGAGAAGTTTATTGTTAGGAAATAGAAGGTCCCATAACCTTCATTCATGAACTCACCTTGGGAGATGAAACACCCAAAAGTCCATACGTATTCCATACATTTATTTCCACAAATGCATTTATTTCTACAAACTCTCCATATGAATGATTTTCATTCACATTCACTCATGCTCAAAGAGCATATTCCAACAATTCCCCACATGAATGAAAATGACGACGAAAAACAAAATAAACAACGACCGACAAGGTGATAGAATTCTACGGTGAAAGCCTGCATAGGATAGGTAGGTTTTGCCTTTGAACCTTTCCTTGTGAAAGTATATTTACTTTACTAGCTGATCAGTAGACGCGATGTCCTTGAACTGTTCTCCCATTTGTGTAAATGATGATATACTCCACACAGACATTCCCCTAACACAATTACAGTTCTCATGGTTGTGTCCATTTTGGCCGTGGACATCGTCCTGATTCTGCGAGAGTTTCTAGAGAATTGAGCCCTCACAATTCTCCTTTGAAGCAGCCCCTCTTCTCTCTCACATAGGTGATTTCTTACTTAAGAGCAACCCGCATTACTCCGCTTGGATCCAACGTTTGTCCAATGCGTAAGAATCATTAAAAGCATAAGCTTAACCTATTCCATACGGGTATCACTGTTTTCATCTTAGGAATGGGTAGAGGATGAACCCCCACAGTGATCTCACTCGGTCATTACAGTTTAGTTGTCCTATTGAACCTAGATCTTGGGATCTCTAGTCAACTAGGTTAGGTTTCCACTGTAATCAACCTATTCATTCATGGGCTTGAGTCCCATTCCTCTTGATGTTTGTTTAACTTGATCCCAATTCAACCTTTGGTTAGTGGATCCGCAATCCTTTTCTTTTGACCTTACATAGTCACATGTCATGACTTTATTCGAGATCAATTAGCCAACAGTATTATGTCAACGACATATGAGTCTTGACTCATTGTTATACATCACATTCTGCATTCTCCTAATAAAAGCTTAGCTATTACATATAGCAGGCATAAGAGATGCTAGAAACCAAAACAAATTTCATTTGCCCGTGTAACTTTGAGATATATAAATCTCTAGTATGAAGCTGATCAGCTATACAGTCCATTCCTACACGAGATGCTCGCCATCTAGCTTGCTTTCTAACTTGCCTTCTAGCAAGCCTTGTAGCTTTCTTTCTAGCTTGCCTTGACAATTACCAAAAGTTCCAAACTAATTAAGGAACTCAAAATACAAAACTGCCATAACAAAACAAGACTGGTTTTGCAAAAATCCGAGATGAAAATAGATAAGTTTTTTACTATAGATAAAACAATTTCGCAAAACCACGTTGCCGATAAAACTTATAATAGAGGCAGTTTGTAGGTATGCGCATACACTTTCATAATTTTCAAGTTACTACTAATGGAGCATCAACATATATGTCCATGGATGGACTCCACAAATTTGAAATGCACTAACCATTTAAGAGACTATGCCTCACATCTCTTCTAGTATAAACAACTTTAATTTGCACCTCTCAAACCCATCATGATCAATAATGTATTTTAAGCAATTAATACATACGGATGGGTGCGGTCAAGTTGAGAATATCGTAGTGGTTTAAACCGGATGATCATCCATAAAATAAGTCCATAACAATTCAATGGACCAAATATTAACCACTAGAATGCCTTAAATAACCTCATATATACCCAACTTGGGAATATCTTCTTAGAATTTTCATTCCCGTTTGGCCTCTTTGCCATACATTTAAAGGCTACAAACTCAAATTCTACCATGAATTTGGTTATCACCTTCTGATTTGAAGGATTTCTACGAGATCCATTACTTTCAGTCATAAACTGATAAAGAAGTCATCTATCACATGACTGCCGTGATCTCAAATCTTTTCATTTTTCCATGAAAATTCACATAACCCCCCACAATTCGGGTTTAATATATATAAAATTTTATAATCTTATATATTTGGTATGTGCTCCATATGTAAGTCATAAGCACCATGCACATAACACTAATGAATTAGATTGCATGAATTATACTACATCATTCATCTCTTACGACCCTTTTCATGGCCAACTATGGATTTCCATAATCCACATAGTCTAAATATATTTGATGAATTTGCAACATGCAACCTCATATGATTACAACAAAATGTAATCAACAAGAAAATTTTCCAACACAACCCAAGGTTGTCATATATGCATAGTGCAACATACAAGTAAATATACTTGCACATATATCAATAGAGAATTAAAATCATCTCTTTATTTTTGTGCTTCAAATATTTCTTGAAGTCTTTCTACAAAGATTGCAGCTTCTTAATTATTGCAACTACTTGGAAAGACTCACTCATGGTTATTCCCTCAGCATGAATTTCATGAATGATCGTTTGGAGTTCTTGAACTTGACTCATCAGAGTCTTTAAGTCTATCATCTTGAAATTCAAGAACTGACCCACAAGAAACTTTTTAGCACCAGCATCCTCAGATCTATACTTATGGTCTAAGGACTCCCAAAGTTCCTTGGCATAACCCTTAGGACTATACACACAATACAGTGCATCAGTCAAGCCGTTTAGAACATAGTCCCGGCAAAGGAAATCAGATTGTTTCCATGATTCAATCGTTTGAGCATTTGAACCATCCTTCCCATCAATAGGAGGATCCTCTTTGAAGAATCTCGCAAGATTCAAAATTGTTAAATAAAACAACATCTTTTGTTGTCAAGTTTTGAAGTTTAGTGCTCCAAACTTTTCAAGCTTCTCATGGTGATTTACTGGAATCGAGACCAATTGAGTTGTGGCCGCAGGAGCCTTTACACTTGTGTTATCTCCCATATTTCAACCTGAACAAAATCTGAACCGCTAATGCATTTGACTCAATGTCACATCCACCCAGCCTGGTACCCCATTTGGAATACCTGGGATGTGATCCACAGTCCAAGGATCAATGATCTGAGGTCCATGCCTCCCACATACATGGTAACATAATCATGAACAGTAATAATCAATGGTAAAAACAGTTAATACTACGTATCATGAATAAGATAAGATTAAATAAATCAGAGTGCGGAAGACAATAACATTAAAGTATAAGCATAATCATAAGGGTGAGAGAAGGTATGATAACCACTCTCTCAGAGCAGCGTAGAAAAGAAGTGTAATAACGTCAATTACATGTCCAAGTGTCAAAAGATAATCTCAAAGATAAGTTAGTTACAAGACCAAAGGTTCCATAAATACACCAGGGGAATGGGGCACTATGCTAGGGTTTCTTCTATACTAATGGTAGTCTCCTCAACAGTACGGATGAAGTAAACCCAACGCTGCCACTCCCGCACAACTGTGGGGCTAACCCTGGTGCGGATAGTAATCCTCCTTGGTTCCAATATACGGATCCTCACCGACGCCACTACCCGGAGGGTAGTATGTGGAATCATAGTCCGCCTCAAAGGAGGTGCCATCGTAGTCTTCGGTACCCGGAATATAATCTAAAACATTTGCACAAAAAGGAATGAGTTCGAAGAACTCAGCAAGGAAGTTATTCCATAATTAGAAATCATACACATTCAGGACATATAATAATGCAATGCAATATGGAACATATGATGCAAATATGAGTCTAACTCTATGAATGCTAGTCTCTAGGGTAGACATGCTTTAAGTCATAGCACCGTACTTCTCTGGGTCATCAGTCACTCTCCCATTTCCATATCTTGGGAATGCCCGGGGAAGATCTGTAAAGTCATAAAAAAAAACCGTGGTAAGGGGATCGGTTACCGCTCTCTCACATCACCATTTGGTCAAGTACTGGTGCATGTCACAGTAAAGCCTAGCCCAATGCAAGTCATCTACTCAGTCGGTCATGTCAGATTCAGATACGTCCATTCCTCGCCCCCGACGATCCTTTCCGGTATCCTTCACACTAGAGTCAGCGAAATCCCGGATTTCGGACTCATCAACCCTATTGGTCATCCACATATAGTAAACGGGAAGCTCTCACGTCCTCTCACGGATTGTTTACCGGTCTTGAGCGTCCGTGAGCCCAAGTCTATCCATATGCAACTCTACCAATAAATGGCCCCTTTCAGGTATCCATAGCATGGTTTATGTTCCCTACCGGATTGGTTACCGGCCTAGAGCGCCCATCCAACCATACACTACCACGGGTTGTTCGGTCTCAATGCCCTTCCGATTCGGGTTTGACACGACAAGGATAAACCTAGCCACCCAACTAGACAATCCTATGTATGTCATCCAATAACCCGGGAGAGTGTCGATAGGCACCATCGGAGAACATCCCATACTATTCCCTCCAATGCCCAAGGACAGAAGTGTCAGTAGGACACCCCCCAATCCCAAGTCATACGTAAGCAATCACATATCCAATCTCATCATTTCTCATGCATCCAATGCATATCCATAATAGTAATCAAATCATGATATTGAAACGAATCATTATAAACATAAGCAAATCAAAATGATAAAGTAACACAACAAGAGTATAAAGATTTAAATGCTACTGTTCTAACACATATGTAACAGTCTTATAATGATTGAAAGAAAATTAAGAGATTTCATTCTTTAAATAAAACACAATTCAATATTTGATGACTTATATGTTTATGAAGATAACCATCCTTACCTTGGATGAATTGATGATGAATTGAGAATACCAAGAATAGTCCAATAGAATTGTTAAGGCCCTAAACAAACATCAATAATAAGTTAGAAAAGAAGTTGGGAAGATCGGATGTTAATTGGATAAACATTGGCCAAGGTCGCTGTCTGCCAACATTTTGGTCGATGGTATCGACCAAAAGGATCGACCAAAATTTCCTTCGAGACAGAAATGTGGATTTTCGGGGTTTTCATCCGAAATGAGTCTTCCAGTGTTCGGATCAATCTGGAACTTGGAGGCATACTTAACAATAGTAGTAGGACACTATAAATCAAGAAATTTACCCAATCCAATGGTCTAAACAAAAAGCCCCAATTTGAGCTATCAAGTTAAAGTGATAAACATCATGGCATGACTTGGAATTGATTGCATTGATGAGGAATGGCATGTAATAGTTAGAGGAACTAATAGAAATTCGATTGGAATCATATAGAAGTGATAAACATGAACATAGCATGCCCTACAACTCAGTTTGGTACTGATACGGAGAAATTATGATCAGATCGGGTTCATACCTGGTCCGACCCTCGACCCCGGTCGAAACGGAGGGAACCGACTTGCTCCCGAGCGAACCGGATCCAGAAGATGGCTTGCTGAAGAAGAAAGCTTATTCGGCTACAAGCGTGCCCGAATCCTACTTATGGATTAGGGTAATTACCCTAATGATGGCAGACTCGAATTAACGGCTGCGGATAATCTTTGTCGAAGGGATAATCATCACATAACCTAAAGGTTATCTCAGGAGTCCTCTACTAGTCCAAACTAGTAGAAGTCTATTGCTCAACGGATCTAACTGTTAAGATCCAACGACTACCCAAAGAAGGCTCAAGTGCATCCAACGAAAGAGATTCGAAGGTACACTCTATATAAACCTCACTACCATACAAGGTGAGGGGATCGAAAAAACACAATCTGAGACTCAGGTTCAGATACATACTGATAGACTTAAACTATCAGGGCTCTGCTATCTAGATCACCTTTCCCAGTTCTTCATTCCTTAGCTTTGTGCTTCTAGCAGAGCCGTTTGTGATTAAGTTCATCAACTGACTTAGCCTTCGGAGGTGGACTCCCGACCCCAGCGGTCGGGCCACATCTGACGCTTTCGTTTTGCAGGTCATCACGAGGAGATCTAAGGGCTGAGCAGATTTTGGACGCATCATTTGGCGCCGTCTGTGGGAAACGACTTGAAAAGCCATGGTGACTAGATCAGCAGCCGCAGCAGCTGCTGCACAGCGCAATTCCGGTGTTCAGATCCCTGGAGCGAATAATCTAGATATTCCCCAGGGAAGCCAAAATCCTATCGAGGTAGATGGTGGCCAGGGAGGACGTAATCCTCCTCCTGATACACTCCAAGATCAATTGGATCAGGTAAAGATTCAACTCTTGGAGGTGAGCCAAGCACTCCGCATGCTCACCGGACAGTGGTTTTACCACAAGAACACGATCAACACGATTCGGGGAGACGTGCATTGCCACGTGATCGGAGATTGGTGAAGACCGGAATATCGGTCGGAATTTTCGTGAAGGAGACCGAGGACTTAGGAGGATTGATGATCAACCTAGGCGAGACGATCGGTTCGACGGACCGCAAGAGAGTACAACTGATTCAAATACAAGGTTGGATACAGGGGTAAGAACTCACTCACCCATTGTCAGAAGAACCGTTCGTGATGATCGAGTAGTTCGCGACGAGCGGAATGCTCGGGAAGGACGGGCTGTTCGTGATGATCGAGTAGCACGGGATGATCGTGTTAATCGAGGTCGTGATCATATTGCTGAAGATCACCCGACCCAGTTGGTCGGGAATTGGCCAACATCAATGAGAAATTAGGGCGGTTGGCTAAGGGAAGAATAGCGAGGATATTTACTCGGTCATTCGGAAGACTCCCTTTGCCGAGCCAATTGCGGGATATCGGTTTCCCCATAACTTCCGTTTGCCTACCTTTTCAACATTCGATGGCTCCGGAGATCCAACGGCTCACATCGGCTATTACCAACGGACCATGGCGGTTTGGGGTAATTCCGATGAAATTTTATGCGGGGTTTTTGGTTCATCTCTAAGCTGGAGCAGCACAAAGTGGTTTTCAAACCTCCCCTCGGAAGGATCGTAAACTTTGATGATTGGCGCGCAAATTCATAGGGCGTTCGAGTGGAATACGAGGTCAAGAAAACGGAAGAAACCTTGTTCTTGTCGGACAAGGAAGGAACGAATCAATCGGAGAGTTTACGAAAAGATTCAACAAAGTAACGATGGAGATAGAAAATTTGGATGAGCAAGTAGCCAAGCTGCTCTATTCACGGGACTCACTAATCGGAAACTCCTGGAGTTATTACTACGGGATATGCCTGCGACTTATCTTGAGTTGGTACGGAGATGCAGAAGCGGCTGAAGTCATGGAGATTCTAGATGCGCGCCAAGGAGATAATAAAGTCTCCAATAAGGAAGAGAAGGCTCTGAGCGAAGCGAAGCCAAAGAAAATGTCCGTGATCGGGTTGGAAAATCTCGGGCTTGGCGCCAAAGGTCCCCCGGTAAAAGTGAGTACACTCCATTGAATGTTCCTCGGGCTGATATTTTAAATATCATCAAAAGAAAAAATATTTTGAAGTGGCCGCCTAAAATTCTTTTGAAACCGGAGAGCAGCGGGATCGAGAAAAGTTTGCCGATTCCACAAGGACTATGGTCATTATACTAATGAGTGTCGTCATTTGAAAGCTGATATTGAGAGATTAATATCTCGGGGACATCTGTCAAGTTTTGTTAGCAGAAGGAGGGAGGAGCCACGTGAGCCACGTACGGCTGCTCCTAAAAGGGATCGTTCGGTTAGTTCGGAACGATCAAGGGAGGCCCCGAAGTCTAAAAGGGCAAGGAGGTGATTGAAGCTACTCGGTCACCGATCCTTACCATCTTCGGGGGACCAGAGCCCGAATCACTCCGGAGTCGAAAACAAAATCCAAATTTGTTGGAACCGGAGAGACGCGAAGCGGAAGAAGTTGAATGGTGAAGATTCTATCCCCTTTAGCGAGGAGGACGAAAGAGATGTTTGTTTACCTCATGATGATGCCATAGTCATCAAGGTAGAGATTGCATGTCGGGAAGTGCATAGAGTTTTGATTGATACAGGGTCTATAGCTGACCTAATTTCTTACGAAGTGTATCAAAATTGAAGGTGGATCGGGACTTGATGAAACCTTCATCCACACATCTATATGGTTTTGCGGGGTCATCTGCGGTGGCGGAAGGATCGGTCCAGTTGGACTTATCTATTGGAAGTTTTCCTAAGGAAACAGTCCGAATCAATTTTTTGGTGGTTCGGGAGCTGCCGCTTATAATATGATCCTCGGGCGACCATCTTTATCCAAGATAGGTGCTATTGTTTCGACAAAGCACCTGAAGATAAAATTCCCGACTGATATGGGAATTGGTCAAGTCTCCTCTGACCAGAAGATCTCTCGGCAGTGTTACGTTGCCTATTTAAAAGACAAGGAGGGCCCGAGGAAGGTAACTGCCCTACCTATAGAAGTTCGAGACGATCGGGAAGAGCGAGAGATGCAAAGACCCGAACCGGTGGAGAAGCTGGAACAAATCCAGCTATGTACCGAGGATGAGAAAAGATTACTTATATCGGGTCTTAGCAGTGGAGGAATTTAAAGATGAGTTGAAGTTATTTCTTCAACGGAATAAAGATGTATTTGCATGGTCTGAGGACATGCCGGGAATCGATCGGGCCTTCGCGAGCACAAACTCGGATAGATCCTAAGGCGAAACCGTGATACGAAAAGAAGAAATTTCTCCATTGAAAAATATGAAGCCGTTCGTAGCGAAGTTGAAAAACTCAAGAATTCTGGTTTCATAGAACCAATTGAATGCCCAACTTGGTTGGCCAACGTAGTAATGGTAAAAAAGGCGAATGGGAAGTGGAGGATGTGTACGGACTACACGGATCTTAACAAGGCTTGCCCTAAAGTTGCTATCCGTTGCCTCGGATTGACCTCTTGATAGATGCGGTGCGAGGATATGAAACTTTAAGTTTCATGGATGCCTACTCGGGGTATAATCGGATCCTTATGAATAAGGAGGATGAGAAGTATACGGCTTTCATGGTGATCGTGAAAGCTATTATTATAAGGTCATGCCTTTTGGCTTGAAGAATGCGGGAGCAACATATCGGAGGGCCGTCAAGAAGATTTTCAAAGAGCTGTAGGAAAGAATGTTGAAGCTTATGTTGTGACATGCTAGTGAAAAGCTTTACAAAAGCAAATCATATTGCAGATTTGGTGAGGTATTCTCGATCTGCGAAAACATCAAATGAAGCTAAACCCGAGAAAAGTGTGCCTTTGGAGTCTCCTCGGGCAAATTTTTGGGCTTCATGGTATCACGAGAGGGAATTGAGGCTAATCCTGCCAAAATACAAGCTCTGGTTGATATGGAGGCTCCCAAAACTGTTCGTGATGTGCGGTGTTTAACGGGGAGAGTTCTTGCTTTGAATCGATTCATCTCCAAGTCGGAGAAAAATGTTTGCCTTTCTTCAAGGCACTAAAGACCTGAAGGGCAGCAAGGAAGCAAGGAAGCAAATGGTGAAGAGTGCAGAAAGCTTTCGAGGAGTTAAAAGAAGCACTTGGACAACCACCGATCTTGTCCGGACCGGAGAAGGGGAAATATTACAGCTATATCTAGCGGCGTCCCTTTTCGGTCGGTGCAGTACTTGTTCGTGAAAAAGATAAAAAACGGTGGCGATTTACTATGTAAGCCACGTGTTGCTAGATGCGGAGACAAGATATTCACAGATTGAGAAGCGGGCTCGGCTCTCATGATGGCCGCCGGGAAGCTAAGGCCATATTTTCGGGCTCATCAATTGAGGTATTTACAACTTTTCCTCTTAGTAAAGTTCTTAATAAACATGATTTGTGCGGAAGGATGGTGTCTGGTCGGTTGAACTCAGCGAGTTCCAAGTGAGCTTTAAGCCCAGAACTGCAATCAAGGCTCAGGCATTAGCCGATTTTGTAGTAGAAACTACTGCACCGGTGGAATCCACCATCGAGGATCCCATTATACCAACCACTTGGGAGGTATATGTGGATGGTTCGAGTAATAAAGATGGAGCGGGAGCTGGAATTCTATTAAAAAGTCCAGCGGGATTTATTATTCGATATGCTTTGAGATTTGCATTTGAAGCAAGCAATAACAAGCGAATATGAAGCTCGATAGCGGGACTTCGGTTGTCAAAAGCATTATCTATTGCAGATGTTACTATTTATAGTGACTCTCAACTTATAGTCAACCAAGTCCGGGGGGAGTATGGTATTAAAGAACCACGCTTGCGAAATATCAAGAGATAGTGCGGGCATTTCAAAACCAATTTTGGAATTTGAAGATATCTCGGATTTCGAGGAATGAAAATTCGATGCGAGATGAGCTATCCCGACTAGCCAATGCCAAAGAAAAGAATCTAGACCCTTCGGTCTATATTGAAGAGATAACTTTTCCAAGTTATCATGAGAAAGAAATTTCTTATATTGAAGCAGAACGTTGCTGGATGGATCCGATAATCGAGTATCTAAGAGATGACAAATTACCTGAGGATCCAAAAGAGGCAAAGTTGATCAAGATTCGATCAGCTAGATTTGTCATGCAGAATGGGAGACTATACAAAGATCTTATTTGGACCCCTTATGAGATGTATAGGCCCCGAAGGAGCAAAATCAGCTTTGGCTGAGGTTCATGAAGGAATTTGTGGAGCTCACATGGGTGGACGAGCCCTGGCTCACAAAATTCTGAGACTTGGGTTATATTGGCCTAAGGTCCAAGAGGCTGCTATGGAATATGTTCGTCGATGTGGTAACTGTCAAATTCATGCTACAGTATCGAAGCGTTCAGCGGAAACCATGACTTCAATTCTAGATCCCATTCCCTTTGCGATGTGGGGAATTGATATCATGGGCAAATTCACCAAGGCATCAGGCGGATGGGAATATCTGATAGTAGCAATTGATTACTTCACAAAATGGGTTGAAGCCGTTGCGGCAGCAATTCTGAGAAAAAAGTGGAGAAATTGGTGCTTGAATCAATCATATATCGCTTTGGGATTCCAAAGATTATCGTCACTGACCATGGTACTCAGTTCGACTGTCCGCAATTTGAGCAATTTTGAGGAACATATATGATCGAGCATCGTATGTCCTCGGTGGCATACCCCCCGAGCAATGGATGGGTAGAGGTTACTAACCGAACGCTCTTGGAAGGAATAAAGAGAAGACTCGAAGGTGACAAAGCTTCTTGGGTCGAAGAACTTCATAATGTCTTGTGGGCTTATAGAACTACGGTTCGAACACCCACAGGAGAAACTCCATTCAGGTTGGCATATGGATCCGAAGCATTGGCACTAGTGGAGATAATGGCGGGGACATTAAGGGATCGTGAGTTCGAGGAAAAAGCAAATGAACAAGGACTGCTTGATAGTCTTGATTTGTTGGACGAAGTTCGGGCAAAAGCAATAGCACGAACTCAACATTATCAAAGAAGGATAGCGTCTCATTATAATACTCGAGTGAAGAATCGTCGGTACTTAGCTAGAGATTTGGTGTTGAGAAACACCCTAGCTTCCGACCAGCGTCACCAAAGAAAATTGGACCCTTCTGGGAAGGACCTTATATGGTTGTAAAACCGGTTGGTTCGGGAGCTTACAGGCTGAAGAACATCAACACCCAGAAAGAGTTGGATCGTTCGTGGAATGCCAGGCATCTCAAAAAGTTTTATCCTTGATGATGATTTCAATTTTGTTCGCGATGTAATCATTTTCAACTCAATCAATGCAATTTTTGGCTTTCAACAAGCTATCTTTTGATTGGGGGGCATCATACACTACATTCAAGAACAAGATCCAACTATAAGGCATCGGATGAAAATTCGTGTGGGTCCTTCAACACTTATGGAATTTTTTCGGACTTTCTTAAGTCGAGGCATCGGATGAAAATCCGAGTGAGTTCCTTTTGCAAGGCGTCGGTTTGAAACCCGAGTAAGTTCCTTCAAGACTTATTGAATTTTTGAATTATCCTTAAGTAAAGGCATCGGTCTAAAACCCGAGTGAGTTCCTTCTCAGACTTATTGTATTTCTCCGGAAATCCTTAAGTAAAGGCATCAGTTTAAAACCCGAGTGAGTTCCTTTTGAGACTTATTGTATTTCTCCGAAATCCTTAAGTAAAGGCATCGGTTTAAAACAGTGAGTTCCTTCTCGGACTTATTGTATTTCTCCGGAAATCCTTAAGTAAAGGCATTGTTTCAAACAACTAAGACCTAATTCAACAGCAATTCAAGTGAATAGCAAAGCTCAAGATGAAGTTAATTTCTTATTTCTTCAAAAGATCAAAAGAGGCCAATATCAAAACAATTACAAAACTGGATACAATCTTCGGTCAAAAAGAAAGTCATCATCGGTGAGTAAGAAGTTATACAAGATCGACGCGACTTTGCTAGAACAAGCATATGAGTCAACCATGGTGTGGATTCAAGGTAAAGAAGAGAAGAAATGAGGATTACAAAAAAATTGGATCATAAAATCCGAATCAACGTCCGGCTGTCGGGAGAAGTATGGTCCTCGACCAAACTTGCATTAAGCGAGCTTGTCATAATTGACTTCTTCCGGGGAGAATAACAGGAGAATCTTCCAATAATCTCTGGATCGGAAGGTGGAGGATCAATCTTATCTTTGGTCCAGTCGAGGAGGAATACCCAGTCGTAAATACCGGGATGGCCGATGTAGGGAGTAGTATCAAAATGAGGATCCTTCCTAATATTGATTCCCCCTCTCACCATCCCCCAAGTTATAAGCATTCACATATCAACAAAGGGTCGTGTAAATACTAAGCGCTGCGAACATCAGTTGGAAGGATTCGGGCAAAGGACGAGCTTGCCTTTGAGGTAACGTTTCAGATCCTTTGGCTCTGACTTACGCCGCTTCGGATCTTCTCCTTGGCATCATCCAAGTCTAAGATGACCGATCATTGAATTCTTTTCTCTTGCCACCTCCCAAGCTAGTTTCGAAGGCGAGCAATCTCGGCATCTTTAGCTTAGATTTCAGCTGGAAACTTCTTGCTCACCTCGAGCCTCTGCTTCCACTGGTTGTGGAAGTTCCATAAGACTAAACACAGTTAAAAAGGAGCAAGAGTAATTTTTCAGAATCGAAGATAATGAAGAAAGACACATCACGGTGACTTCGTAAAGACTTCATCTAGTTTGGAAAGAACTCGCTCTCGAAGTCATTCGAGCGCGGTACACCATTACGCTCTGTCAAACTCGTTTGACACAATTGGCGAAGGTAGAAGGATGAGCTACATCAAGAGAAGGATGGTGCATCACTTGTCACCCCGGCTCTGGTGGCAAATCCTCCCTCGAAGGAGAGGAGGAGGATGCCAAAAACACTAGTTGGAAATAGGGCAGCCTGTGGGACCACACCTTCATCGGATGCCAACATAGTTGCCTCGGATGCCCAAAGGGTCTCCTTCGGGGGTGCACCAACGTCTCACCAGCCGCGCACCATCGACGGGTGATCAAGATCTTCTGGAAAGCTCACTAAAAGAGGCAGGACATCAATAACGTAAGACGCAGGTTACGCTGGAGGATTCACGGACCGAAGATTCGCTAGATTTGCTCGATAAAGTTGGTTGATCTGGGAGCCACAGAAACAACAGCGTATCGGAAATCAAACGGACAAAAAGAGGAAAACCCTAGTTTTCTATCACTTGACAAAACCAAATAACTAAACCCAAGTATACACGGGTTTACTCGGGGGAAGTGGGGAAAGAGATGAGTAATCAAGAAACTCACTGTTGAAGTTGATAGAGCGTTGTTGGAGTACGAGGAATACGGGAGCGGCGAAGGACGGAATGTCGCTTTAGCACTTTAGCAAATCTAACTGAGATAGCACGATAGATGAAGAGTACCCACGAAGGCTTTAAATAGCCTCGGGTATTAAGATGACGGTTGAAGGCTAAGGACAAGACGACTAGATCGAAATGGAAATCGAGGAAGCAAGATCAACGGTGGGAGGGATGCCACATGGAAACATGTGGAAGCGAGCACGACGAGAGATACCTCCAATCGTGCACTAAAATAATGGATGTATTTCCGATTCATTGGAAGCTGAATGGTATACAAAAGCAAGAAAACGTTTGAACTTCGAGAAGGAAACGTTGGACTTTGCAATAAATGAAGTAGTGGGGAAGATTAATGCATCTTTCGAAACGCATCTTCACAATATTTCTACAAGATTATTATTCGGCGAGGAATGTAAAGTTAAGTGATAAGTTTTATCATTTATACTTTGATATTCAAGGCAAGATTTGGCGGGAGACGGGGAAATGTAAAGGCCAACATGAAAAAGAAATGTCTATTCATTAATAAGAGGGTAAATCTTTACAATAAAAGATAACTCCTAAGCCTCTTCTTCATTGTTGGGGACCCGGTGGAGGACTTTTCTCGGGATCTTGAGAAGAGCCTTCCTCAAGAATGGCATCGGTGAGTCCTCTACGGCTTGAGACTCGGTTGTGATTTCTCCTCTCGAAGCGCGGCTCGTCAGCCGGGTATGCCTCATATTGAGGGTCGCTGGAAAAGGATCATCTTCTTCCCGAGCCCGGTCCGGAGATCCATGCCAACTTTCCCGAAGACCTCTTTGTGGCACACCTCACGAAAGGGAGCGTATCAAAGGAAGGGATTGATGCGAGTTCGCTCCCAACGTCGTTCGCCCAGCGATAAGCTTATGTTGTAGGCACCTAGCGCTCGGAGAAAGGTCGTTGTTGGGTATTTCCGAACACCTCCTTCCGAAGCTCGGCTTTATATGCTCGGGCTTGCTAGGGATCGCCAACTTCAGATGTTCTTCGAGCTCCCTGCATTTGAATTCAAGCTGTCACCGACACGTGGCAGCTGCTTTTGCTTCTGGCCTCGCGCTCGGCGGCGGCGGCATGAATCTTGAAGCTTTGAGGGCCTCCTTGAGGGAGATCACTTCTTCCTCATGCTTTCTGGCTCTCGGCGGCTGCGGTCGTGGTCTATTTCAGAATTGGCCTTGGCCAAATTCTCCTCCGGGTTTGCGGCAAGGAGCTGGTGCGACCAACCCGGCTCAATGCTTCATGTGTTGATAAAAGCTCAACACGGCATTCTGGGAAGGCGGAAAATATCGAGAAGAAGTCATAAGAAATTATGAAAAAATAAGTAAGCAAGAAGCCGGTACCTTGTAGATTGACTAACAAGGGAGATGTCATCCCGGGGCTTCAAATTCTGGCGTCGAAGGAGCAAGGCGAGGGAGCTCCACTCTGCGGCTTTCTCGGGATCCCGAGTCACCTGTCGGTCGGCTTCGGGGTCCAGGGGGTGAAGACCTCCTCACAATCCGTTGAAGCTTTGGATTTTTTATGGGAGGAAGCATCATTGTGTCATGCCTCCTTTTGGTTTGGGCGGAGGGAGAGACATTAGACCTCTCCACCATCGGTTTTTCCCTTTACCAGAAGCATCGGCCACGGGCCTGATATTCACGATACCCCTATAAGAGGGGTCGGGAGAGGGAAGAAGCCTCTTGATCTACGGTCAAGGCTCACGGGTGATCGTTGCTCGGCTGTCACAGCGGCCCTAGCGGCCTTCACTCGCGAGGTTCTCGGGGTTCATTCTTGGAGGCCTTGCAAAGAAGAATGACAAGAGTGAGAATTAAAGACATAACACTTGAGTAAAATTAAAGGATGGTGGTTAGAAGCTCACAATGAGCCAAGCCCCGATCTTGAAGAATGGAGTTATACTCCACTTCAAGTCCATGTATCTCTTGATACCATGGAATGGATTTGATCTTCTGACGGCCGCCTCGTCTTCTCTGGATAAGGGAAGGCCTCGGTTATTCTCGGAAGAAGAAGTACACCTCCTCCGGGCGGTTGGGAAGTTAAGATCTGATGGAGGCGCTCGACAGAGAAAAGTATCGTTCGCGCCATCTTTTGTGGTTAGAAGGGCAAGTTCCTTTAACAAGGATGCTGCCCCTCCAATCAAGTTCAGCCTTATTGCGTTTGGACGGAAAAACCCATCCGGGAGGATGGGAGATAGAAAGAACATGAAAATGTACAAAGAGAGAAAGAGATGGCGTAATGCCAAGTTCAAAACACAAACCCAAGAAGCCGACGATGAGACGCCGGCTATTGGGGAGGAGCATTCCGGGACAAATGTCCCAATGATTGAAGCTGCGGAGAACAAAGGATTAAAAAGGGAAAGCGAACCCCGCTCCGGTGCATCTATATACGGAGAAAATTCACCCGAAAGGGTTGGATCAACCCTCTCATTAGGGTGGGGAGCCCTAACCTGATAAGAGGAAGGAAAATCAAAATCTTGGATGGGTGAAAGAAGGGTTTCCTCATTATAAATGGAGGGAGCAGGCCGGGTCCACCATCGGACTGGGAGTTTGAGGCTGCCTAGAAGACTCGACAATCTTGGAAGATCCGGACTCGAGGAGGGCGGGAGAAGTTTTGGTTTTCTTTCTAAACCTTTTGAGAAACTTCAGCAAATTCGCGCCGGAGGATAGTTAGGGTTTTGTTATCACTATCCGATGTCGGGAGCGGGAGAAGCAAAAGCCTCTTGCTATTACCAACAGGTACCGAGAAAGCCCCATCGTCGCCATTACTTGTTTCGAGTAAACTACAAAAGAAAAAGACCAATAAACTTATCGATTCGGTGAGGCGGAAGCTTGAGAGCAAGAAGGCGCGAAGCGAACAACAAGGTTCAAATTCAGACGGGAAGAATGAAACCTACGAAGACAACGACCGCTTTTAAAACTCCCGCACGAGTGTTTGGGAACGAACGATCGAGATTGAAAGCGTTTTGAAAGCTTGAACTCACGAATCCGAAATAGGCGTTCGGAAACCGTCGCTTGGATGACGTGAGCCATGACAGATCAAGCGCAAGGAGATACGTGGCCTTACACTCACAACGCTCGAGGAAAAGTGACCACCGCATTAAATGTGATATGACATTTAATGAACCACGCAAGATTCTCATCACCAACGCAACCCATATAAAAACCAAGCCCTGGGATCGACCGAACGTTTGAGCAGGGGGCAAGTGAAACTGATAAAGTAAGACAACAAGGGTCATACAGGTCCGACCCTCGACCCGGTCGAGACGGAGGGAACCGCTTATAACGATCGAAAGAAAAGATGGCTTGCTGAAGAATAAAACACAATTCAATATTGATGACTTATAGATTAGGGAGATAACCATCCTTATCTTGGATGAATTGCGGATAATTGAGAATACGAAGGGATAGTCACACATAACCTAAAGGTTAAACAGACCTCTACTAGTCGAAAAGTAGTAGAAGTCGGTTGCTCATCGGATCAACATGGCCAAGATCCAACGACTACCCGAAGAAGGCTCGAGGGCATCCAACGAAGGAGACCCGAAGGTACACTTTATATAAACCTCACTACCATACAAGGTGAGGGGATCGAAAAAACACAATCTGAGACTTCGGTGTTCGGATACAACCGACTTGGAGACTTAAACTATAGTAGTAGGACACTATAGATACCTTTGAAGTTTCCAATCCAATGGTCTAAACAAGAGCCCCAATTTGAGCTATCAAGTTAAAGTGATAAACACATGGCCTGAGGTGGACTCCCGACGCATTGGTGGGGACATGGCATGTAATAGTTAGAGGAGTCATGCATGATTGGAGATCATATAGAAGTGCTAGCAGATTTAGGATGCCATCAGTACCAAATGGCATGATGTTAATAGATAAATCATAAATACATATGCTAGACATGAGATAGAGGCATAGCATCAATGAATAGCTAAGGAAATCATGGATTGAACATGAGTAGACACTTGGAGTGGTGGTTGCAAGGTTGCAGCACCATTCCCAATGTCTCATCAGCAAGGTGGCAATAGAAAAGAGTAGAAAATGGTAGGGTAGAGAGTGGAATGATGATTCATACCTTAGTGTGGAAGATGAAGACAAGAATCAATGATAAACAAAGAGTTTTTGATGAGGTGCCCTTCACACTAGCCAAGGAGCTGCTTTGGGAAGCTCTCCCCACATTTCCAGGTGAGAAAATGATTGCAAAAGGGCTCAAGGCTCGAGGTTATAATAAATAGAAAAGGAATATTCCATGGAATCATTAACTTGGCAGACTGGGATATTTTGGTCGACGGTCCTTGGTCGATGGTATCGACCAAAAGGATCGACCAAAATATTTCCAGCAGAAAACTAAGGTTTAGAACAACAACTTCAAGTAGGGATTTGAAAGGCTATACAATGTCAAATTGAGTGAGGTTTTCTTCCACAATTCAATCAAGGAGTCTAGTTTCGGGGAATACCTTCGGATTGTGCACAGGAGGTCATTTGGTACATCAACTATATTAATTTTCTCTGATGCGCAGACTTTCCTTAAACACCAACAATGCATTTAAGCAAAGGGGTATCATTGTCAATGTCCATGGGCTCAGTCTCCGAATCATGATCATCAATCAGAATGGTCCATAAATCTCTTCTTCCACCGCTTCGGGTCTTCGGACCTGAATACAATAGTGGATCCGGGTCAGGGTCAAGGTTAGAATAGGGCTGGATATTACACTAAACCTCTCCAACAGTAGGAAGATCATCTTTTAATAATCATACTAGATATAGTGTTGTTAAACAAAACAACATATTTTCTATCCAAGTTTAAGGTTCAACCCTTCAAACTTTTCCATCTATTTTCACTTACATGAAAGAGTACATAAATTAGATACCAATAGATAGCAATTCTAATTGTGGTCAATATCCAATTTCAAGACCATACTCTTTTTGCTATTTTAAGCCAAGATACTCTATGAGTATAGGAAATTGCAATATCCATATGATTCAATATTCCCATACCAAAGTGAAAAATAAAATTTGAGTTACACATATTGATCACACTAGAATATTATCTAGCCCATATGTTTATGCAACTCATCCGTTCCATAATGCAATTGTGGATCCATAAACTCCAAAACATTCTCTTTGGAAATACCAAGATAGATTGATATAACAATCACGTGAACCAAGTAAACACATTTACTCATGAAAATTGTAAACCCAATGAACTTCTGTAGTTCCAAAAGAATCATGCCTTTAACTTTATTATGAAACAATAAACTCAAGGCTAACAACTTTGATCATTTAGAGTTTTTGGCCAACCCAACAAAAGCAAATCATATTAAATAAAACATGATAAAGTTGGGTAAATACCTTGAACAAAGTATCTCACAGAAGAATAATATTCACAAGATGAACTTAAAATCTTCTTTTATTCTCATACTTCTTAACGAATTTTTAGCCATCACACTTCAATATGTACTAGATGAACTAATTGAAATCATAATTTCAAAACACCTAGTATTTGAAACTAATAAGAACCAATGTAATGGTTCCTTGAGCTTGGGTAAGCAATTTTTTAGAAAAACCTTTTATTTACCCATATTTAGCACAGGAAGATGAAAAACCATATAAGCAGTACACATCATCATCTTCTCTTTCTTTCAACTTTATTTCTCCTTACATTAAATATATTGAGAAAGTAAAGTAAATAACATTATAACCTATAATGTTATGTTAAAATCCTAAACAACCAAATAAATAGATGAAAACCCATGGTAGTCATCCTTGTAAATTCATTCTCATAATTTAAGGAAGGTTTTCATACTAATTAAAGCAACAACCACTATGTAATATCTCAATGAGGATTATTATTAGAATTACATAAACAAACAAACATATAACAGTCTTGTACTGATGTTTCAAACATCATAAAAATAGGTGGAAATATCAAATGATTCCCTTTCATTAGGTCCTTAGGGAAGGAGCATCAAGCAATTTAGATAGTAGTTCATGGAGTTTCTTAACTGCTAAAGAGTCTAAGAAACTCTCTGCCCTTACCATGATATCTAATAAATCAATTGAAGAGGATAAACTCTTAGCAATAAAGTCAAGATGGCTTTCACCATGCTTGCACCAATCACTAAGTATTTCAACCACAGCTACCGTCCACTCATTTATAGCACCATCTGCAGTAAGTAATTTATCTTTCCAGAAACTCAAAAGATTATCAAGAACTAGCCCATCAAAGGTTTCCATCTTCTCATTCAGAGATTGGACTTCTTCTATTCTTTGACGCTTGGAATAAGAACCAATGTCTTATACCTTAAAGAATTTGTTTTAAGATTGTTGGACAAAATTGATAATATAATGAGGGGAATAAAGAATTAAGAGAAGATCCTTAAAACACACTTAGCATTCTTCTTAAATCATAAAAGAAAACACAACCCAACTACCATCTTCACCAAGGGGGATCCCTATTTATAGAGGAATTCTATGTCTCTTTAACTAGCTTGAAAGATGAAAAGCCATAGTCATTATTCCCCAAACTTAATGAATTAAGTTTTGGAAATGAAAAACTTTATTAATAACCAAGCTAGAAACGAGAAGTTTCTTGGAAATCAAGAGTCCCCAAAACCCTCCATAATTATCTTAGGGAAATGAAAAGTTTGTTGTTAGGAAATAGAAGGTCCCATAACCTTCATTCATGAACTCACCTTGGGAGATGAAACACCCAAAAGTCCATACATATTCCATACATTTATTTCCACAAATGTATTTATTTCCACAAACTCTCCATATGAATGATTTTCATTCACATTCACTCATGCTCAAAGAGCATATTCCAACATAAATACATTTTTGTTGACAACAAAGGCATGCCCGATTCTAGGAAATCCATTTCCTCGTCCCATAAACTAACTACCAACATCTCATGTAAACCCATCTATTTCATTTTTGTCTTTAACACTCATTGCTACCTATCCCCTCATCTAACACCAAATAAAGATTTGGCTTGAAGACAAGAATAGTAAAAGGAATCTCAAACATCTCCCTTAATCGGAAAGGTTAGACCCACAGTAGTACCCTGTGGCTCTCAATATTCGTGGTCGGTAAGTATCCGGAGAGTAGTGTTCGAGTCGCAGATCCGAACTTTAGTAAAGGACCTTAAACAGGTGTTCCTTTTTAATTCATAATATTATTTTATCAGCTTTTATAGACTAGCTTACCCTTATTATGTGGTGAAGTGTAAGGGAAGTAAGGACCCCACACTCCAACTCTGTGAGCCAATAATACATCCCTGATCAATGTCACTATGAGAAAAAGAAAAAAGAATAAAAAGAAAAAAGAGATAACCAATTATAAATAATAAATAATACCTGGAATATCTAATCCATAATCATAATTTGAGGGATGAGATTAGACAATGTTCCTACACCATTCAATAAATCCATCCGAATAAAAGAAGAAAATGGAAGAACAGGTCATTGTCTTCCCTCGCATGCTCATGTGAGAATCGAGATCTCCCAATATCAGCAGAGTATCTTCAATGGCAATTGGAGCTCAGGATATTGATGAGCTAATGAAGATTGAAGTCCAGGGGAGTACTTCTCGAGCAGGACATGCGCTTCTGAAGCTACATCAAAGAATGCCCAAATCTCTCGTGCAAGATATCTCATTAGAGAGCGAGAAAATACAGAATTTTGCCACCAATACAAATGCATATAAATGACAAACAAAATATTACTTGCAGTGGTCCGGTGGATGAGTCCAAAACAAGATTCCTCACATAACCCAATTGCCACTATTTCACTTCGAAGCAAAGCAATTCAAATATCTTATACAAATACATCATTGGTTAACCCCCAACAATCTTTCAATAGAAGTTATCTTCCATGTCCCGAAAAAGAATATCCAAATGAAATCAGCATCCACCACCAATTGTGTAGAACAATCAAACATAGAAAGAAAGAATAGAATTACTAAGTGTTGGTAAAACTCCATATATATATATATATATATATATATATATATATATTCTTTCCACGTTCTCGTTCCACC
This sequence comes from Hakea prostrata, assembly GCF_041222555.1. Classification (NCBI taxonomy): domain Eukaryota; kingdom Viridiplantae; phylum Streptophyta; class Magnoliopsida; order Proteales; family Proteaceae; genus Hakea; species Hakea prostrata. The sequence goes on along the minus strand of NC_142601.1, from coordinate 44,694,247 downwards.
ACCAAATCTCTACCGAGATGATTCCACAATCACAAAAAAAGAGAAGTATTTCCACAACCGAAATGCCGTGTGGAAAGAAGATGGAAGAATGATCTTAGGCAAAGGAAGGAAACCTCCACTAGGTTTCTCCTTCCTTCGTTTCTTGGAGAGAGGGAGAGAGAGATGGGAGCCGCCGTTTCTCTGGTAGAATTCTCGTACGAATGAATCACTCACCTCAAGTGATGCGGTGGTTACAAATATATAACCTATATTCTGTAACCGCCCTAATTGTGAGTTTCCAGATTTGCCCTTGGGCATCTATATTAATAAATTCCAACAACTCCCACTTGCACAAGGGCAAGTGTTAATATCTCAATGTGTCCCAGACACACATGTATATCCCAGATATACATATATATATTGAACTCTTCGCTATGTATCCCAAATACATAGACCTCTTGTGTCCCAGGCACACATGTATATCCCAGATATACATATATATTGATCTCTTCGCTATGTATCCCAGATACATAGACCACCTATGTCCCAAACACTAACATCTACAAGTCATACTGGCAAAATGGGTCATGCGACCGGTGATATACCTGCACGAGTGAGCCCCAAACTAGAAACCTTCCTAGAAAGTCAGAATGGCACATCACTCAAAGAAACATATCAAATAAGTATTAGTATACCACAGTGTCCTAGGTTTATTCAAACTCACCAAACTAAAGGTATCTCGATCCCTTTGAGAGATCACCTTCTTGTTCTTAAAATGTTCACTACTGTAACACATACAGTTGGCACCAGCTAACACTTTTAGGATGCAGTTGAATCAAACCTTTCCTTTCACCCCCGACCATCACTACACTTAGGATTGACTCCTTTCCCGGTAGTGCCCCTTTAGGTCAAATCTATCATGACCATAGGTAACAACACCCCAAAGTAGCCACATCAATCCTTCGTTTCTGATGTCGTCGAAAATCACTAAGAACACTAACGGACCATAAAGTCCAGGACTCACACAATGAGAGGAGCAGGGATCCATCCTCTCATTTCCAATGATCGCTAAGCACACATAGTATGATGTATGTGCTATGGTGGAGCATTCTATATACAATAGAACATATGTCCATCTCAACACCATACAAGTCTTAGTCTAATCGCAACCTCTTGCGCCTAACCCGAGTTTATTTATTGTCGCCACCCTAGCACCACATAAAGTACTCGCACCCTGCCCCTATAGGCAACATGAATAGTGGGAACGTTCATGTTGATTCTCTTCACAATAAAGAAACTCATCTTGATTCCAAATCAAGGCGGCATTATGATTATGAATTGACATACACAAAGTCATTCACAATCCGTCTCATCTCTGCTCGCCTCCAAGGCGCTAGAGGCAAATGCTCGTGTGAGTGAGCCATTATCTTGCCTATTGACATATCTTGTTTTATGCTAGAAAAACACAATCACACAGAAAGTGAATAAATGAAATGCTGGAATGAACTCATATTACTCATTAATAAGAAAGTCTCAGTACAAAGATAAGTCACAATCTACGCAAGCCCAAGGATTTTACATGAGAAATAAAAACATCCTTGGCTATAGGTTTGGTAAGAGGGTCAGCTACCATCTGACTAGTAGATATGTGCTTAAGTACAACTTTCTTCCTTGATGTAATGTCACTAACAAAGTGATATCTCAACTGTATATGTTTTGGTCTTCCCATGATACTTGGGGTCCTTGACATAGCTAAGAGCTGCCGTACTATCACAGTAGACAAGGGCAGCCTCTTTGGATGTCATCACAATCCCAGTATGTCGAAGGAATCTCCTCAATCAAACAGCCTCTTGAACCGCAGCTGAGCATGCCACATACTCTGTTTCCATGGTCGAGAGGGATATACAAGCCTGCTTCTTGCTACACCACGAAATGGCCCCGCCATTCAGCAAGAAAGCATATCTAGAGGTTGATTTGTGCTCATCGATGTCTCCAGCCCAGTCGGCATCGCTATAGCCAACTAACCGCAAATCCGATCCTTGGTAAACAACATGTAGTTACTCGTTCCTTTGAGATATCTCAATATCCTCTTGACTGCTTTCTAGTGCTCTATGCTTGGGTTTGATTGGTACCGACTAACCAAACCCACTGCATAACAAATATCCGGCCTAATACACATCATAGCGTACATAAGGCTACCCACTGCACTGGAATATGGAACTCTTTCCATCTTGGCTTTCTCCTCTGGAGTCTTAGGACCCATATCAAAGCTCAAATGCAAACCCTTCTCCACTGGAGTATCAATTGGTTTGCAGTTGTGCATCTGGTATCTTGTCAAGACATTGTCAATATAGGTCTTCTGAGATAAACCCAGTAATCTCTTTTGCCTATTTCTGACAATCTTGACACCAAGCACATAGCTTGCTTCACCCATGCCCTTCATATCAAATACGGAGGACAACCATTTCTTAATGGTTTCCAATAGCTCCTTGCTATTGCTAGCCATAAGTATGTCATCTACGTACAGTGTTAGAATGACATAATTACCATCAGATCTCTTGGTGTAAACACATTGGTCTTCCTCAAGCATGGAAAAACCATTTTCCATCATAGCTTGGTGGAAGTGTACATTCCACTATCTAGATGCTTGCTTTAAGCCATATATGGACTTCTTAAGCTTGCATACTTTGCACTCAAGTCCATTAGCTTCAAAGCCTTGAGGTTGATCCATATAGATCTCTTCCTCAAGTTCTCCATTGAGAAAAGCAGTTTTTACATCCATCTGATAAAGCTCCAAGTCCAACTAAGCAACAATGGCTAGAATGAGGCAAATTGAGGCAAACCTAACCACAGGGGGAAAAGTTTCCTCATAATCAACACCCTCTCGTTGGGTGTAGCCCTTAGCCACTAAACGAGCCTTGAATCTCTTAATAGATCCATCCGCCTTTCTCTTGATCTTGAGAACCCACTTGTTCCCAATTGCCTTTCGGCCCGGTGGCAAGTCAACCAAATCCCAGACAAGATTAACTTTCATCGACTCCAACTCTTCCTTTATTGCTTTCAACCATTCCTTTGAGCTTGACCCCACAAGAGCTTCCTACACGCTCTTCGATTCATGCTCATCGACTGAAGTCATCTCACAGTCGATCTCTTCAGGAGTTACCATGTAGGCTTCATCCTCTATGTTGAAAAGTCAACGAGGAACTTGCCCGCACCCACTACGGCGCAAGTGCATGTCAGATTGCTCACCCTCTGAGGTAGCTATATCATTTGCACTCCCACTCCCACTCCCACTAAGATCTTCTGGATGAACCCCAGGTTCATTATCCAGAATTTGAATCCCTGGAGTGACAAGACCACTATCTTGTATCTCAAAGAATTCCGATGATTCTTTGTTAACTCCTAAAAGAGATGGAAAATCATTCTCCAAGAATGTTGCATCCCTAGTCTCAAGTTCCATTCTCCTCTCACCCTCATCTAGTCCAATGAAGACATGGCCCTTTGAGGGTTCAGAATATCTCACAAAGATACATTTTCTTCCTTTGGGTCCAAGCTTTCCATATTGGTGAGAAGTAGAGTGAACATATGTTGCACATCCCCATGCGCGCAAGTAACTCAAATCTGGCTTCCTTCCGGTCCACAACTCATATGGTGTGGAAGGAACCAATTTGGTTGGAACTCTATTGAGGATATAGGCCGTAGTTAGCAAAGCATCTCCCCAATAAGAAATGGGTAGATTTTCCTGCTCCATCATGGATCTTACCATGTCTAGCAAGGTTCTATTCCTCCTCTGAGCAACCCCATTTTGTTGTGGAGTCCCTGAAATAGTAAGTTGTCTAGATATCCCCTTTTCATCACACAACCCTTTGAACATATCAGAGAGATACTCTCTACCTCTATCCGTTCTAAGAGTTTTAATCCTTTTATCTAACTTATTCTCAACTAAGCTCATGAATTTCTTAAAACATTCTAGAGCTTCTGACTTATGAGAAATTAGATAAATGTGACCATACCGTGTATAGTCATCTATGAATGTGATGAAATAAGCATGTCCTTTTCTAGTATGCAGATTCATGGGTCCACACACATGTGAATGGATAAGTTCTAAAGGAAGAGAGGTTCTCAAAGCCCTTTTAAATGGTTTTCTAGTTGCTTTTCCTGCTAGACATGATTCACAGGTTGGTAAATCAGATAGTGAACCTTGGCCTAAGAGACCTTCTCTTGCCAACCTGTTCATCCTATCTAAGCCAATATGTCCTAGTCTAGCATGCTACAAATTAGAATCAATACACACAGTATTTTGGCAAACAAAAGCACTACTAGAATTAAATGAATAATCAATTCTATCCAATACTAGAATTAAGAAAAGCACTACTAGAATTAAGAAAACCATAAACATATACTGTATCACCTAGATACAAAACCAAAAAATTGTTTTCAAATACAACTCTAAAACCATGTCTCATAAACCTCTCTTGTTTCCTGTTCCCACCTCGTTACTTGGCCTAGAACGATGAGGTTGAGCTCTCTCCTTCTTGCGCTCAAAGTCTGCACCCTTACTAGTGCTTGCTTCAGCAGCAAGTACTTTAGTGTGAAGGACATCGGCCAACATCCGATCCTCCTCTAGCTGAAGGTGCTTGGCAGCTTGATCAAATGTCTTGACCTCATCAACATGAGTCAAGAAGATCTTCATATGCTCCCAAGACTTAGGCAATGACCTGATGATTGCAGAGACTTGCTCCTCATCAGTCTTTTGGCGCCCACATGCACTCAACTCACTAATCATGTTGGACATGATGGTTATATGCTGCCTCATGGTGTGACCCTGGCGCATCTTATAACCATCAAATGTGAGTCTGAGCTGGCGGCCTCTTGTGGTGGAAGTCCCTCCATACTGGAACTTCACAGCCTCCCACAAAGACTTTGCAGTCCTATGCTTCTCAAATCGAAGCATCAGGTCATCCCTTATGGAGCTTAGGATACTAATCCTAGCTACCCGGTCTTTCCTCTTCAAGGCATTGTAAAGCTCAAGGTTCCTGCAATACTGTGCAGTGGTACCTTCCTTAGGTGGGGACATGGTCTAGTTTACGGTTTCCAGCATATCCTCTTCCAGAGGTGGGGCGGTCATATCCTCTCATTCAACTTATCTCCTTTAGTGAGGTCGCAACTATGCTCTTTGTAGCAGCCATTTATTCTAGAGATATGGTCTAGTTTCCGCCTGCTCTTCCCCGCGAGATATTGCACATTTCGGTGCCAGAGGTCATAATTCCTCTCATTCAACTTATCTCCTTTAGTGAGGTCAGCAACTATGCTCTTTGTAGCAGCCATTTATTCTAGAGATATTACATACAAGAACGAGTTCAATAAATCTAGCATAAAACACAACTCATGCAACAACAAATCACACTAGCATAGTCAACCTATGGGGTAAGCATTTAAACCAAAAGAGATGCTAACAAACATTCAATCAAATTCTCATGCAAACCCACATAGACTTATACACTAGTTTCATTCTGTGCAAGAAACATGATTGATAGACCCATAATTAAAACAGTTTTAATAAAATAAAACATGCAATCATGTTAATGATATGAGGTGGTTCACACAGAACACTTCTACCTCATTAGCTCCCACTAGGCCCCATTAAATCCTCAATGCCCAAATCACACAGATTGTCGGGCCATTGGTGTCCAATAAGTTAGAAACACATTCTGAACTGGACAGACCAATATCCAAAAAAATCCATCTTCCAGACGGTCATCCGTCTGCCTTTTATGCCCAAACGGATGACCGTCTGGCCAGACGAAATTCCGTCTGGGTCACTGTGATCAATCTGACAATAGACGAACGTCCGTCTGGTCCACAATGACAAAAAATGGCGTTTTTTCTTTTCTTTTTTTTTCACAATTTTCTTGAACGAAATTTTTCCAAAAAACGGAAAATCACGTTTTTTTTCTTTCAAAAATTCATCCAAAAACACATGAAAAAAAAATCCAACAATAAATTTTAAACAAAAATAATTATCATGGATTATCAATTCATACAAAACTTCATTAGGGAAATTCACAAGGATTCTCCCACTCAGATCCGAACCCAAAACCCTATTAATTCTCCCATGGGTTTCATATTAAACCCTGGATTCTCCATGGGTTTCCATAAACCCTTAATCTTCCCATTGGATCCATATAATGAAATTAAACAATGGGGAGGAACAAAGAACCGTGGGAACCAATGGCTCTGATGCCATTGTTGGTAAAACTCCATATACATATATATATATATATATATATATAATATATATATATATATATATATATATATATATATATATATATATATATATATATATATATATATATATATATATATATATATATATATATATATATATATATATATATATATTCAATTCAATTTAATTGACAAAGGAAATATCCTTACCTGGATTCGCTTTCCCTTTTATGAAGTATTCGTAGCGGAAGTAAATTTGGATCCACGTTCTCGTTCCACCACCAAATCTCTACCGGGATGATTCCACAATCACAAGGAAAGGGAAGTATTTCCATAACCCAAATGCCGTGTGGAAAGAAGATGGAAGAATGATCTTAGGCAAAGGAAGGAAACCTCCACTAGGTTTCTCCTTCCTTCATTTCTTGGAGAGAGGGAGAGAGAGAGATGGGAGCTGCCGTTTCTTAGGCAGAATTCTCGTACGAATGAATCACTCACCTCAAGTGATGCGGTGGTTACAAATATATAACCTATATTCTGTAACCGCCCTAATTGTGACTTTCCAAATTTGCCCTTGGGCACCTAATTTATTAATTATATTAATAAATTCCAACACTAAGAGAAAACACTGAAACTAAATTCATAATGGAGAGAGATTTCTTACTCAGATAGCTAGGTCTACAGTCTACGCAGCAGAGTAATTCTTGATAACCCTTTTCAGATCAGAATTGAAGTCTACAAGTTTCACCAAGATCAAGGTTAGATGACCAAAAGAAGAAAAATAAATAAATAAGGAAAGCAAATACAGAAATCTAAGCGTCCAAACTCCTAAGAGGTCATATATATAAAAATTTGTGCAGACAACATTGAGAGAGAAAGTCCCAGATAAAATTTGTACAAAGGAGAGACTCACACCAGCACTAACGATTAAAATCAGTCACCGTCGCCAACGCTCTTCTTTGAACAGACATCCCCACCCCCTTCATTCTCTGAAACATTCTCAGAAACTTCTTTGTGCTTTTCATCCTACGCTCGATTTCCTGTCTCCAAGCGCAACAATCTCCTTCTCAAGTCCAACAACTCACTCTCTATCAAGAAAAGCCGCTCCTTGAGTGTCATTTTCTCCTCTTCCAGTTGTGCTATGTGAGTGTCTTGATCATCCACACGATTCTCTAGTAGGTTTCCATGCTCATCGCCACAGTTTGGGTAAATCATCTCAAACCGGCTCAAATCATGATCCAATCTCCTCTCAACCTCAACATGCTCGACACCCCAATCTTCCTTAGCCATGTCACCAAGAACCTCCCTCAACGAGAGCATCAAAGTTGGGAGAATGGCTGGGGTTACAAGGCAAGGGGAGATGTGCGGTGCAATTCCACCAGATTTCTTGGCTTGAATTAAAAAAGAGGTGGTGTTCCTCCGACCTTTTCGTTTATCAACGAGTTTCTTCGGATCCACATCCTCTGTAATTCCTTTCCCTACAATTCCTTGTAATTCTCTCATAGGATTGTGCCATGTGGCAATTAAGTAATCCCAAGGTTACCAACAAACCAGAGTTTAAATAAAATTCAAATTTATGGGTGGGTTTAAATAAACTTTTCATGCATATACTGGCTAACAAGACTAACTGCAAATGTGATGTCAGGTTTAGTGTGAGATAGATAGATCAACTTTTTCACTAATTTTCGATACCTTATCTTGTCAACTGGTTCTCCTTTCTTTGCCTTCAAGTGTAGATTAGGCTTAATAGGAGTCTCAGCAGGCTTACATCCTAGCATTCCAGTTTCCTCAAGAAGATCCAATGTATACTTCCTCTGGGATAGAGATACACTGCTAGTAGAATATGCCAACTCTAAACCTAGGAAATATCTTAGTTTTCCCATATCTTTGATCTCAAATTCAGGTCTCAAAAAAGTCTTTAATATTGAAATCTCATCCTCACTACTGCCTGTGATCACAATATCATCCACATCTACTAAAAGTATAGTAGTGTGGCAACCATCTTTTTTAATAAACAAAGTGTGGTCTGCATTGCTCTACTTATAGCCATTAGATATCATTGCCTTATGGAACCTTCCAAACCACACTCTTAGAGATTGCTTCAGCCCATATAAAGCCATCTTTCACTTGCACACTTTCCTATAAGTCTCTGTAGTAGAATACCCGAGTGGTATATCAATATATACCTCTTCTTGGAGTTCTCCATGCAAAAAGGCATTCTATACATCTAATTGTTGTAAACTCCACCCTTTATTAATTGCACATGGAATAATAGTACGAACTGTGTTCATCTTGGCAACAAGGGCAAATGTCTCCTGGTAGTCAACGCCATAAGTCTGAGTGAAACCTTTGATCACCAATCTTGCCTTGTACCTTTCAACAGTCCCATCTACCTTGTACTTGATCACAAACACCCATTTGCACCCAACAGACTGCTTTCCTATGGGCAAAGTCACCAAGTCCCACGTTTTTTTTTCTTTTCCAGAACTTGCATTTCCTCATCCATAGCTTCTTTCCAGTTTGAGTGAGATAATGCCTCTTGCCAAGTGTTAGGAATAGAAGTAGAGGACAAAGAGGAAATAAAACTTTGAAATTCTGGAGATAGAGACTGATATGAAACATAATTGGAAATAGGATGTTTGGTGCAAGTTCGAGGCTGCTTTCTTAATGCAATTAGTAAGTCTAAAGTAGGATTAGAAGAAGGGTCAAAAAGAGACTCACCTGGAAGAACGGATTGTTTAGGGCCAAGAACCAAAGCTTTTGACTGGCTTGATTCAGAAGGGATCACTTGTTGCCTTTTTTTTATAGGTCTTCAGAGGTCTAGTCTCTCCCTGTATATCATCCACCAGTTGTTCATGTTCGATTATTCCATCTTCCAAAGGAGGATCATCTGTAGGAATCTCAGGAGAAATATCAAAAGGAGGAATCAACATTGGAACCTCTTCACTAAAACTCTCCCCCTGAAGAGGTCTAGGGAAAAGAAAGGAATTTGTTCCTGAAACACAACATCCATGGAGATGAAAAAACAATGAGAACTAGGATGATAACACTTGAACCCCTTCTATGTAGGAGGATAACCCAAGAAAATGCACTTTAACCCACGAGGATCTAATTTTCCATGAACATGGTGGTTCCGAACAAAGGCAACACATCCAAAAACCTTAGGTGAGACTATAAAGACTGCTGTACCTAAAAGAACCTCAAGGGGACAACATTGGTCTAAGACTTGGGAAGGTATTCGATTAATTAGATATGCCGAAGTAAGAACGGCTTCACCCCAAAACTGAAGAGGCACATGCATAGAAAACATGAGGGAATGTGCTACCTCAAGTAGATGTCTATTCTTGTGTTCGGCAACCCCATTTTGAGATGGAGTGTCAACTAAACTAGTTTGGTGTATGATGTCATGGTTTGCTAAGTAGGAAGGGAACGCACCACCCAAGTACCTAGTTCCGCTATCTATACGAAGGATTTTGACTATTGCCCCAAACTGAGTCCTAATCATATTATGAAAATTTTGAAAGCACGAGAAAATTTCATTTTTTTGGTGAAGTAAACCCATATGGTCTTAGTACAACAGTCAATAAAGGTAATAAACCATCTATGATCAGATACAGACACGGTCCGAGAAGGACCCCACACATCAGAGTGAATGACTGAAAAATGAATTTTACTACGATTATTTGATATAGGGTAAACATGTCTGGTCTGTTTGGCCAAAATGCATGCCTCACAATAAAATCATTTAAATTGCACCTTTTAATCAGATCAAGAAATAATTTGGACAAAATAGGTAAAGGAACGTGGCCAAGAACGACTATGCCATTGTAATAAGGTAAAAACTGTAGGGGAGGTGGAACTAGAGACCGTAGAAATAGCTGATGGGGATCCATCCATTAAGTAGAGCCCCCCTTTCTATCTACCATTGCCAATCGTAAGCCCTATTTCCAGGTCCAAAAACACACAATGAGAAGGAAAGAAAGTTATTTTGCAGTTCATATCACGAGTAAGGCTACTAATAGATAAAAGATTAGCCGAAAACTTAGGAACATGCATGACATTAGATAAGGTAAGAGAAGGCGAACAGATAATAAATCTTTTCCTAGAGATAGGGGAGAGAGACCCATCAACTGTTCGAACATCCTGAGCAATAGGGATAGATGAATAAGTATGACACAAAGTAAATGAGCTTGTCATATGGTCAATTGCCCCAAAGTCGATTACCTAGGAGGGATAAGTCAAATTGACATTGTGACAACCAAAAATTCCTGTGGGGATTTGTGGATCAACGGAGGGATCAATGACTGAAGCTATACTCGTACTAGAAGTCGATACTGGAGAAGATGAATCAAGTCTGGACATCAATTGGCGAAGGTGCTGGAGCTCATCTAAGGAAAGAGGTGTTGGAATACTCAGGGTGTCAGAACTGGCTTGATTTGCAGATGTTTGATTTCTACCCTTGATTCCATTTCTACCTCCTCCAAGGGAATTTGTTGGACGTCCATGCAACTTCCAACACTTGTCCTTTGTATGATGCTCTTTTCCACAATACTAGCACTTTACTGGAGGGCGAAAATTACCAGAACTAGATTTATTATCGCCATAACCAGCCACCAATGCAGATCTATTAGATGTTTAAGTGTGTACCATAGCTGTCCTTCGACTGTCTTTGGTATCTACCATGGCATAGGCTTGAGCCAGAGAAGGGAAAGGCTCTCTAGAAAGGATCTGTGCGCTAATTTGATCAAATTCTATATTCAATCCTGCCAAAAAATTATAACATCTTCGGCATTCTTCGGTGTAAACTTCCCATAGAAATCTAAAGTCTGGTAATATCCCGAAGAGTGTTATAGTACTGAGAAAAAGGAAGGTCCTTCTGCTGCAGCTGATTGATTTTCCGTCTAATTTCAAAGCACTGTGCATCATTGCCAACTCTGGAGTATGTATCTTTAGTAACTTTCCAAATAGTTGCCACATCAAGAAGGAGGAGATAACTCTTTGCTATGCTAGATTCAATGGAGTTGATGAGAAAACCCATGACCAAGCATTCATATGTATACCACTTGGAAAGTTGCAGACCAAGTGTCACACCCCACCCATCGGTCTCGGTTACCCGCCCAACAACCTCGTGGGTGCGATCCGTCACAAGATCCAAGGTTTTAGTCTATCAACAATATTTAAGACAACTAAAGATAATCAAGAGCAAAGACTATTCAATAATTGAATTAAATGAATTACAAGAGTCCAAAATACTCCAATCTCAATAAATAAAGGAAAGAAATAATGAATAAAAGGAATAAAGGTTTCAGCGGAAGTAAACAACAAGGTTATATCAATTTCTTCCCATTTTCCTTTTCTAAATCTAAAAAGTGTTTTTCATGGATCTCAAGGTAAGGTGTTCTCCAATTCAACTCTATTCGCCAAGCAAACTTTCTGACCACCCTCCGCCTTTGATCATCAATAGGTGCGATAAGCGCACTCCATGCAGCTACAGGAGCTCCCGCACATGCTATTTCCATCTCCCACTGACGGTGCCACATCTTCTTCATACGGGATGGTTCCTTCATAGGAAACTAGTCCATCTTCCTGTAAAGTTCCTTCTTTTGTGCAGGCTAATAAACAATACAAAATAAAAACGTGAGTTCTAAAGAACTCAGTAAGAAACAATCAACATCCCATCAATATATCCAATAATGCCAAGATACATGAATAATATAAATGAATGAAAAATATGAATGATACTATGATTTCTAACTATGCAGGTCTCTAATAGTTGACATGCTTTAAGTTAGACACCAGCCCTCCTCTGGGTAAGTCTCATCACTCTGATCCGGCAAGGACTGGCTGCCTCTGTAGGGATCCTGGGAAAAAGGGAAAGTCCACACCTGGCTCTCAATTCCATGGCTGGGGGTTAAGTCAACACTCTCTTACCACGACCGTTGGTAATGAGTACTAGCGCATGTCGGGGTTTCTAATCCAATGCAAGGTCATATTGGTTACATGTCTACATGAAGTCTAGATACATCCCCTATGGCGCCAACCAACTTGGTTCAATATCCTTCGCAACCTAGGAGAGAGAATCCTCATGGACTGGATACCTCTATTGGACTCCACTCCTTAACCCTATGGTCATCCACATATTATTGGGGTGGATGCTCTCATGATTCCTCACGACATCCGGTCCGATCCTTGGACATCCATGAGCCCAACCCTAACATATGCAACCCTACCATTTATATGACTAACAGTGGAACACCAAGTCACATCATTGTCATCACGGGTCACTCGGTTTCAATCCCCCTACCGAAAGGGTAGTAGCATGTGGGGTACCAAACCAAGCAATTTAGACTCTACCTAAATAATGCCATCAAATAGTAAAGACAGTGCTGGAGACATCAGCAGGCATGTGTCCCATTCCACAGCCTCCTGATATCCCTAGCTAAGATATCCCAAAATAGATACCTCATCCATCAGAACTATATACCAACTACCATCAATCCATAACATCCAAAATCAACACAATATGTATATAAGTAAGACAAACAACAGTAAAGTAATATGATTTCTATATAAGACATATAAACAACAGCATATATAAAGAAATATGATTTCAAATATACACTAGATTCACATATTATAAGTCTATTCAAGATATGAGATGAATTGTCCTTACCTGCATATAATAAGATTGTCCGTAAAATGAAATCCAATAACAATTACATAACTTTTCTTTCAAACAGTGGTTACCTATATGCAGGGTTACAGTAACATATAAGTTAAATGAATCAATTTGAATCAGAACCAAAAACCATTTGGTCTTTATTTACCAGCCGGTCGCTTGGATCGGTCGCTTAGGTTAAGCGACCGCCACTAGTGACCGCCCCAAAAACAGTGAGTTTCAATCCGAAACTCAGGCTTCTGATTACTCAATTTCAATCCGGATTTTGAGTAATCTTGACCTAAGTCTCAAATCAAACACTCCCTAAGCCAAAAGGGTGAGGGAAAACTAACCATTACCATCAATAGATTACCCATAACCCTCCCCTTGACTGGATTAACCTTCTCACGGAAACAGGGTTTCGTTTACGGTTATTCCATCTCAAGTAGATTAAAAAGAGAGTTAAAATATCCAAGGGGGTAATCACAAAGACGAGGGGAAAATGGTTAATACTAATTTAACGGACAAAGAGAGTAAAGAATAAAGGATTAATTCAATACCTCACGCCAGAGAGTCAGAGAAGGAAAGAATTGATCTTCCAAGTCACTGCCAGCACTCCAGAGACTCTTTCGGATCTTCCCCGCAGCCGTCTAACCTCCCAAATAAGCAACCACGAATAAAGTATTTGTTAATTAGACGAAGGTTGCCTTTATAGAAGTCAAGGGGCAAAATAGGGCAAAATCCCTGAAAACAGACCGGGCGGTCGCTCCAGGCGGTCGCTTGGTTTGATCGACCGCCACTAGTAACCGCCCCCATGTAATTTGCCATACAATGGTGCTTTTGCTAGGGGGTTGATACCCAAGGCCAACCTAGCCCTAAAGAAGAGATGGGGGAGATCTTACCTTCATTCCGGACATCTCTGAACAACACCTGACTTCCAGAATTCCAAAATCCAACCAAGACAGGCTCTTCAGATAAAGGATCCAGATCCATGGGTCCAGGGTATGGATCATGGGCTTCAATCTGGACACTCCACAAGTTCACCCGACTAGACCTTCGGGTTCTCGGACCTGAAATACGGATCTCGGGTTAGAAATATGGGGGTTGTTACACCAGGTGTGGAAGGTTTTATAGAAGTCCCATCAAGATGGCTAGTAAGACCACAAGCACCAACAACAAGGGAAACTGAACGAGACCATCTAAGATAATTTCTCATTAAGTTTCACAGTGATTATTTGAAGCGGAGAAACTCATGATCCTTATGAATGGAAGACATGGGGACTTTTCAGATGTACCAGATAAAGGAGATATGGGATCGTCCATCATTGCAAGGAGAAATTATTCAAAAGTCCCTGAACTTTTTCAAAATTTACAAAAAAGTCCCTAAAATATTTTCAAAATTACTCCCACTAATTCACGTGAAAAGTATCTCCTCAAGTTACCTCCAATTGGTATATTGTTGAATCAAAGTACACCAGGAAAGTTTCCAAGAAAGACTTGAGGGAGACAACTGGTCCGTTTAAATACCAGACTCCTTAGACAAAATTTTCTTAGACATGCACTTAATCACCCAATATACATTTCTAGGATACCCGAAAAGAAAACAAACATATGAATAACGACTTTAAAAAAAAAAAATTTACAGCACCTTTGTAGGATGAAAACAAAACCTTGCTCTGATAATGAATAGTGACTTCAAAAAAAATTTCTACAGCACCTCTATAAGATGAAAACAAAACTTGCTCTAATACCATGTTGTAATTTGAGGAATTGCTCCTCTAAAAGTATTTTATTCACAAGACCCCAATAGGGTATTTATAGTTACAACCTAGTTAAGTCCTATCCTAAGTAGGAAACCTCAGTCCATGTTTTCAACAGGACCCTTTGGAACCTATTGGCAAATGCTTAACCTTGCTTAGCATGGGGTCCTAGCCCATGAACCCTCTTTAACTCCTTGCTCATCCCTATTTCTCCAACCTTATATAGGTAGAAGTGGACCCCACATCGGGCAACCTTTTGGGTAGGGGTAGGCCTGTCACTTCATCTTCCTGGCTTTAGCCCCAAATCAAGTCGGGTACGTAGTTGAGTGCCACACATCTACTGTGTCACTTGACTAAAGAAGTGCACACCTCAGGATTGGAGACAAGATCGCTTGGGAATATGGTGGAACTAAGAATAGCCAACAACAAGCGAAGTGAGAGGGGGACATTGCTTGGGTGCTGCGTAATTAATACGCAACACCTGTAGTGTATCTTGACTTTCGATCTCATCCCGCTGTCCTAGATTGCTAGTCTCAAAATCTATCATAGTTGGTCTTGACAAATACTTCGCAAGTCACCTCTTGTGAAGATTGTGCATCCACACATACTAATCAATAGAGAAGCCCACCTATAGTCTATAGATGGTTCTATCCCACATAGGTAAAGGGGCCAACACATCTAATATTCTTTCCCCTAGTCTGAATGATCTCTAGCAGCTCATCTTGCCCCACTTTTAGCCATTGGTGTTGTAACCAAATCTACCCCAAGGCTTTGGAGGCAATCTGTCGATCCTAAATTTGGTCTATCTCTAACCTCACATGTATTCTTAATAGGTACTTGGCTCACTCAAGATTAGTGTGAAACGTCAAATTTGATCTCGATAGTCACTATCATTATTAGTAAGTTTGAAGCTGGTAGTAGTTTGGATACACATATACGTATGTCAATTCATCAGCCTGTGCAACAATAGTATGTTTTTAATAATCTAACCTAACAAAATGTGTATGTTATTATACTTTACGTGGTTAATAACTACTTTTAACATGATTATTTGAATATATTATATTTTTTTTTTGGTAATGATTTCAATGAATATGGGACCAAAGATTTGGGGGGTGTTGAAACTTGTTGAGGAATCTGTAAATACACTTGAACGCTTGTTCTTACAATACTTATTCAGAGTTGAAATGTACTAGAGGTACTTTCTTTAAAGTATTTAGACACCCCGATTTGTGCAATATGGGTTCTACAATGTCTTCACCCCAAGATCGATTAGCCCAAACCTTTAAGGTTGCACCCAAAAAAGTTACTTAAGGTGAATCAGGTTATGTTCACTGCTTAACAGAATAACAATAGGGAGAGAGAGAAAGAAAGAGGAGGAGGAAATTCAATGTTTAGAATGAACTCGAAAATGGGGTTTATATAGAGCCCCAAAGGCTATGGGTGAAAGGGTAAGGTCACCTCTCTTTGTGAGGGTACCTTTCAGCTCAACTCCCTTCAGGAAGGTATCTGTCCACTTCACCTCCCTACAGGAGAGTGCCTCTCTAATGGCATCTCCATGTTTTCACCCAGAAGTGGGCTTTCCAGAATAAGGCCCATAACAAAATGGGTTTTTGGATCAAGGCTTCCCTACAAGAGAGTGCCTCTCTGAATGATACTGAAAATTATTTACGTGAATATATTAAAAAGATAGAGAAGGAAAATATTGACCAAAATAATGCCCTTGTCATATTCAATAATGGACAAATAACCTAGATAATCTTCTAGGAACTCCCCAAAAGAATCCTCAAGATAAAGAAGGATTTGGATTTAATGGTGAAACTATTACTCCTAGAAAAGGCAAGGACGTTAGATTTGAAAAAGGAATCATCTAGCAAAAATCATTCACCAAAACTAGGGATGTCAAAGGTGTGGTTTTGGGCTCAAAAACACTCAGCCCAAACACGGCCCATTAGCAAAATAACGGTTTCGAGCCGATTTCGGTTTGGTGCGGTTTGGGTTCGGGCTAACTAACGGTTTGGGCTAACGATCTATTCTCGAGTTGTCTAACATTTTGGATTAATAAATTATGGTATGCAAAGAAAAGAATAAAAATAAATAGTCGAGCATCCTACAACAAGAGCCAAAATTCTATGAAAACAAAATTGCTATTGATAAATTTTCATTAAAAAATGAAAAGTCATTCCATGTTGTAGAAATCCCACCCACCTTATAAAAATCAAGAATTCAAATAATAAGTAGTAACATAGAAACTCTAAGTTCATTCCTTAGGCTCTATTGAATGGTCCTAAAACAAATCTTCAAACCAAAAACCCTTTTAAATTCTAACTTGTGTTATGATTGATTATCTTGAAATTGAGTTATTGTTTTGTGAGAATGTTAATTTTTTCCCCCTTCTATGAAATCCGTCTCTTTTTTGGGTTGGTATTTAGTTGATATACAAAAGAAATACCTTTGATAAATATAATCATACTTAATCAACATTCTCATATTTGATAAATATTTACTTAATTTAAACAAACTTTGTACATTCAATGATTCAATTGGACATTCATATTTAATCCTTCTAATTGTCTCTTACAAATAGTAGAATGACTATTTGATCTTTAAATTCATGGGTTGTGTTATAGCCTGAACTAGTTGAGGCTATAACGGGCTGGTTCACGTAAATAATTTACAGTATCATTCAGAGAGGCACTCTCCTATAGGGAGGCCTTGATCCGAAAAAGGCAAGGAAGTTAGATTTGAAAAAGGAGTCATCTAGCAAAAATCATTCACCAAAACCCAAAAACACTCAAGGAAATACTGAAAGTGGGAACAAAAATTACCCTCGAACTAATAAAAAGAAAATGGAAGAGGAAATTAATATTATCAAAAGAAATGACAAAATGAAAAGCAAATGAATGGTCCAAAAGAATAACCAAGAAGTAAAAAAATCAAATCATTTTAAACAAGGTGTTGCTACAAAGTCCTGTCGGGCAGCGCAAGCGAATAACTTGCAAAAAACGTACTCGACAAGGTTGGCCTAGTAATGTCTCCGACTATCGAGTTAGTAGAAGCCATAGCTTTAGGAGAAGAAAATAACTTGTAGAGCTCTCAATGCTCGAGAGAGTGACCCAAAAGTACATACCTCCGAATGAGGAAGGTGTGGGTATTTATAGATCTTAGGAGAGGTTACCTTAACTGTGTAGTAATGGAGTTCGAATGGAACTCTATAATTGTTGCTAACTTCCTGGAGAGAGGAATTTTGTCTACCAAGTGAGTATTACTTGGATTGTAGTTGTGGAGTCCAACCTAGACTCTAAGAGCAATTCAAAATACTTGACTTGATCAGAATCCTTATCCTATCTTTAAAGAGGTTGGATATGATTTAAATTGTACACGTTGCTTAGTGCCTTGTTTAATTCGTGGTCTGGCCAAGGTTTGATCGGTCCGATTCTTCTTTAGTCGACCTAGGTAGGCCTATTATAAATTGTCCATAACACAAGGTTATTCAAGTAATAATAGGGATATCAAAACAACTATAGTCATAGGTGGCAAAGGCCTCAAAATTACTACATACTCAAAATCGATATCCTTGATAATTTTGGCCAAACCAAATCAAATAATTGATGTCTAGTTATAGTTAGTCATATCCCTACTATGCTACTTTTGAGTATATACCTCAATCATCGTTTATACCACAAATTCCTAATCAACAAGGATCTAGAAGAAGTCAAAACTCTATTAGAACTAGAACCAAGGGAATGACCAAAGAAGCCAAAATTTTAAATGGCAAAGGAACTAAAACCCCAAGTTCAAGAACCTTTTGATATTTGTGACTCAAGATTCCAAAGAACCAAGGGATATCAACCCACATGGGTTAATAGGAAATTCTTAAAATCTAACAATAATGGACCTATGTAGATGTGGGGACCAATGCATATCTTTTCCTTTCTTGTATAGGTTTGTTTGATGAATACAAAAAAATTGAATAACACATCGATAGCGGTTTTTCCAAGTACATGACGTCTGATGAGCACATTTATGTGTGAAATCTTAGAGCATAAAGCATGCATTTTACACACTTTGAGTAGAGCTTTTTATGTTGTGTTTGCAGATTTTATGAATTTTTAAGACTTAAGCGAATATCTGGAGTTTTGGGTATTAAACATGCGAATTTTACACGTCAAGAGGTCCATTCAAATTCTGAAGTGCGAAAGTGGGCCTGATTTGGAGCATGATGGGCTAGAGATACAATTATGGGCTAACTCCAAAATATCTTGTAAAATTAGATTAGGATTTTTATTTTATTTTTCTTTATTGTAATTGAGAATTGTATGGGGCCCACAAGTAGTCAAAGACTAGGATTTTCTATTTTTTTAAAAAAAAATTATTTTGTTAGATTTTATTTATTTATCTAATTAGTTTTTTTTCTCTCTCTTCCCACTTTCTATTATTTTCACTATTTTATTTTATTCTTTTTCCTTAATTAACCCAAAATCATTTTTGTAAAAGTATATTTTTTTTTTCTTTCTTTCCTTCTTCCACTCTTTCTCTTTCTTCTCCACCTTCTCTACATGTAACTCAATCTTAAGTTTTATTTTTTTAATTTATTCTTTTTCTCCACTTTCCCTCTTAACGTATTTCTATTTTTTTATTTTATTTCTCCCCACATTCTCTCTCTCTCTCTCTCTCTCTCTCTCTCTCTCTCTCTCTCTAACGAATTTTGCTCTTTCTTTATTTGTTTTCTTTTTCTATTTTACTCTTTTGTTATTAGTATTATTATTAGGTATTGTTATTTTATTTCTTTGTTTGTAAATTATTCTCCTTCTTCTATAAATATTACCTCCCTCTTAGGTCTACTTGACAATTTACTTTCTCTTTAGTTTTACTTTAGTCTTACACTTTATTTTAGTCTTGCACTTTCTATTCTCTTTAGCTTGCTCTAGGTTTTCTCTAGTTCTTTGATTAATTTGTGGGTTCTAGTTTTTTTAGATTGAATGTTTAGGAATATTGAAGTTGTGTAATTTTTCTTTTATGCAAGTGTAATTCCTTTAGTTTTATCAATACAATTTCAAGTTCAAGTTCAAGTTTCAAGAGGATTCGCTTTCTCTCTGGGTCTAGCAATTGCAGATCTAGTTTATTCTAGATCTGGTTGTTAGGGTTGGTTGAGATTCGAATCATTTATTCAAGTTTTGTTTGGAAGATGCAAGTAAATAAGATTCTTCAATAATCTTCTCTCCCCCCTCCATTCCCATTTCTATCTACCCCTCCATATTCTTAATTTAGGATTTAAATTTCAGCATTTACTTACTGTTCTCCCTTCCCCCTGGGTCCTTGATCAAAGATGCCTACAGTCGTGCTTCTCTTTGGTTAAGGTTTCCCTATTGCTATTATTGCTTTGTTTATTGCTTTGTTATTTACTTTCTGTTATTTCCTTTCTGCAATTTCTTTTCTTTAAAATCATTTCCCTTGATCGGTGGACTGTAAGCTATGGCAAAGGGTCCATGGTCAAAGTCATTATTATTATACTCCCCTTCCCTCGATCCAGAGCTGACACTCGGATCACTTCCCTTTTATTTTTATTGTTCGCATTATTTTTCCTGTCTTTTATTTATGCATTGGTTATGTTTGCTTTATTTTTCGTTTTAATTCAATTGCATTAGATGTATGGATTAGGATTGTTGGTTTAGTTTAAGTAATTAGTAAACAAAAATTGAATCATTCCACTCTCGCATTACTATTAAGAAATTGAATTCTAAGTAGCATATCTCCCTGAGATTGACCCGTTAGCTACACGATATTGTGCGCTTGCGGTTATTTTATTTTGCAAACAACGTCTAATCTACAGCTCTTCATAAAACTTAGATCATATGATAGATGATACTTTACTTATGAAGATAATAGTAAAAGAAAAATAGTGGGTATTGGTCAAGTCAATATTGAAGGTACCTCTATCACAAATGTATCTTTAATTGATAAATTATCCTATAATTTGCTTAGTGCAAGTCAATTGTGTAACATATAATATCAAGTGGTATTTGATGTTTCATGTCATTATATGAAATATATGAATGAAAAATTGATCTTAAAAGGCATTATGAGAGATAATATATATACTTGAGTTTAGATGAATCTTCTCATAGTATAACTTGTCTTA
This sequence comes from Hakea prostrata, assembly GCF_041222555.1. Classification (NCBI taxonomy): domain Eukaryota; kingdom Viridiplantae; phylum Streptophyta; class Magnoliopsida; order Proteales; family Proteaceae; genus Hakea; species Hakea prostrata. The sequence continues at coordinate 44,673,480 of NC_142601.1, read as the reverse complement.
TATTACATGAAGAAACTCTTATTTGGCATAGAAATTTATGTCACATTAACTTGAAATTAATTGAAACTACAGCATCAAAAAAACCTAGTTAGAAATCTTTAGAAAATAAAATTTAATAAAATGGATTATTACTATTGCTCCCTTGTACTTTGATTTTATTACTAATCAAACCTCTTTCTTTATGAAATTACTATTGCCCCCTCTTACTTCTAACGGTGTTAAGTGGCTGTTAACATCAAATATGTAATGTCTATTTTGCCCTTCAATAAAATTAAGAAGTCAAAAATATGACATTACCCTCATTTATAGAAACTATAGTAAATGTCAATTATATCTTTAAAAACTTATATTTTAGAATCAATTTTGGATTTGGTGGGAGCTCTCCTATTCCACTAAAATTTTTCACAATTATAATGATGGGAGTTTTACAAATTAATTAGCATATAAGATGTTAATTAATAGAAAATTTGGTAATACATATTGGTTAGCATGCATATATTAGGTGATTTTCATTTTCAACGTTGAATTACTTTTGATATTTCCTAATAATTTAGTTTATGTTTTAAGTTTATTTAATAGCATATTTGCTTTATTCGGTGATTCCTTTTTTTAGAGAAGAAAAATCAAATCTTTCCTTTATTCAGTGATTTCTTTTTTAAAAAAGAAAAGTTAATGTAAAGTTAATTTTTTCCCCACAGTTAAGGGTAGTATTATAACTTGATAAAAGAGTAAATAAATAAATAAATAACTACAGAGTTATTTTTGGGATTTTGAAACCACATCATCAATAAACTAACCGAGCTTAACAATAAGGGACATTAGTAATTGTAGACAAAGTTAAAAGTTGGATTAGCAATTTTTAAAAGTACAAGAGATCAAATAGTAATAAAATCAAAATACAAGTCTCTCCTTCTTCACTAGAAGACCCTCTCCATTCTATGAGGTCCCTCTTGTTAGGGTTTTGAAAGGCTTTGTAGCGAAGAGCTATATCGAACTTTTGCCTGAAAGTTTCTGCTTTCCGCCTTGATGCTTGCCGGAGAAATTTCTCTTTCATAATCGACCTTTGGTTTCCTGCTTCTCTATACCCTAAAACCATTAGGTGTCCCCTCCCGTGAGGGGTTTTGGCTTTTACTACTTTATTAGCTTGAACTGGGTAGGTAAGGTTTGTTTAATGGTAGTTGTGGTTAAAGTGGATTTTGTTATTGCCATTGGAACTTGGGGTTTTGTATTCTTGTTAGCTGTAGGAAATTTGGTGGGGCTGATTCTTGCTTTCTCTTAAATCTATTTCACGTTGTTCTAAGTATTTGTGCTCTACAGTTGCTTCCACTTTCTCTACTTTGTCTCCTTTGCTTAGAATAAATTAACATCTTGGATTTTGTCTATCTTTCTTCTTTTGCTGGTGGCCTTGGTTTTTGCAGGTTAGATATCAGTTTGGTGGAACATGGCTACCCCACCAGCGATTATAGAGGAATTTACTCCAGATATTGTGCTACATGAAGAGGACACCCCTGCTCTTAATCCACTGCTGAATCGATGGGCAAATTTGGGGGAATTCGTGGTCATAGGGAAGATTATAACCTCTAAACATATCAGACATTCAATGATCTCTCTTTCTTTGGGAAATGCTTGGAGTATTCCCCGCGAGCTTGAAGTGGCACAAGTTGGTTTCAACCTGTTTCTACTACAACTAAAAAATTCAGAGGAAGTAAACACTGCTCTCAACCAAGGACCTTGGCTCATAAAAAATCAACTGATGATATTGAAGCGATGGTCTGCTGCTACTCCGGTGGATCAATATACCTTTGACTCTTATGAAATTTGGATCCATGCTATAAATCTCCCTCCTGATCTGAAAAATGCAACTATGGCTGCGCTTATTGGAAATAAAATGGGGATATACAGGAGCTTTCAATCTCACAACAGCCTTAGAGATGTGGGAAAACCGCTTGTGATTCGCATGACTTGTTCTATCTTCAACCCCATAAAGCCTGACATCGAGTATTTCGACCACAAAATGAAGAAATCTGGGTCGATTTACAGTACAAGAAACTCCCATTAATTTGCTATTTCTGTGGTTATCTAGCTCATGAAGGCAGAAGTTGTATGATTCGTAGGAAACTTGAAAGTGGGGGTATACCCGGTTTTGAAGGAATTTCGAATGCTGAATGTGGAGAAATATGTGCAGCAATGTTCGGTGATTGGATTAAGGCTGGTAGCTCTGTTCATCGACCTCCAAGAGATGTAACCCGGAAATTGTTGGCCAAAATGCATTTAGAAGAACAACATCTCCTCATGCCACCATAGGATGTGAATGCTACAACACATCTTCATCCCCAAATATTTCAGTTTGTTAAAGCACTTCTTAATCCACCTCCAAATCTTGGTGAGTCTCGAATTTTGCTTGTCGGCATTGATAATGAAAATCAAAGAACAAATGACTGCCAAAATGAGATGCAACGGCCTTCCACAATTAATTCACAAGTTGTGGTTCCCCAACACTTTAATCTAGCAGCTGATGGTTTCGGTTTAGAAGCTTTCAACCCTTTGGATTTAGTGAACCATACTTCAGATGAGCAATCTATTCTAAGGCCATTTTCTCAAAATGGTGTTACAACACTTTCTCAAGCGCATCAGCAGAGTTTTGAGAGTCAATCTCAACAAACTGGATTGCTTTCTCACAGAGACTCAATTATCTCCATTTCAAACAAATATCATTCTGTTGCAGGCCCTTCTAAAATTCACAATCTTGAAGTAGGAGGGAATGAAGATATCTCTCCAGTGAACACACAGGAGACCATGGAAGAAGGGGAAATAAGGTTGGAAGATTCGGTTTCCCAAGGACCAACTCAAATTATTCTACCTGGAAATTCTATGCACATCCATGAACAACAAAGTACATCCATGACTCTTGTGAGACCTCAACCAATCATCATTAGAACTACTGTTCAATCCATTCAGATCTCTAACTCCTCAGTCCATATTGAGGAATTAGCTCCCTTTGAGGTAGATTACAGTGAAGTGCTTCCAATGAATACAAGAAAAAGGGCTTGCTCACCCGAGGAAGTAACTGTGTTATTTAAGAGGATGAGGTTAGAAGAGTATGAGGCATCAAATATTATCAAACCCAATGTTGGTAATAGAATTCATGGAATGGCTCGTAGAGCTAGGGGGGTCCAGCTGGTAGGTTTCGAGCAATTATGAGGTACCGAGGTACATCCTTAATCTCTTTTGAAAGGGTGAGGCAGGCTGCCCTAAATCAGCCCCCAAGATCTCCATGAAGCTCCTAATGTGGAATTGTCAAGGAATTGGCCCAACCTTGACACAACAATACCTACAAAAACTTTGTAGGAAGAGTGGGCCAGGTTTGATATTACTTGTTGAAACAAAGAATGATGGAGCTACACTGTCTAGAGTAGCTAGGAAGATAAGGTTTGATAATCATTTTAGTATGGATGCCATAGGTAACTCAGGTGGTATTGGTTTAATTTGGAATAATTCTATTTCCATTACTTTTCTCTCATCATCTGCACATATTGTTGATATTCTAATACTTGTAAATTCCTTTAGTGCAGAATTCAGGTTAACTTTGTTATATGGGCATCCGCAAACTGAGCTGCGAGGTAGGATTTGGGATGAACTCTCTTAGCTAGGAACCTTTGTAAGTACTCCTTGGCTTGTTCTTGGTGATTTCAATGAAATTTTGAATAATGATGAAAAATTTGGAGGGAGACCTAAATTCCAGGCCCAGATGGACTGATTTAGGATTGCCATTGACAATTGTAATCTTTTTGAGGTCAAGTGTACTGGGCCAAAATTCTCATGGTCAAATAAAAGGCGGGGAGCGGGTTTAATTAAGGAGTGTCTTGATAGAGCTTTTATTAATATGGATTTTCTGGACCTTTTTGGAAGTGTCCAAAGTCATAGGCATGCTATGGTGGGATCTGACCATACCCCTCTTGAGGTTACCTTATACCCATCCAAGCATCGCCCAATGAGGTCCCACTATGAAACCAAATGGGAAAGCCACGAAGATCTATCTCACCAAATATACCTCGGATGGGCAGCCCCAAACATTGGATCACCTTCCTACCAGCTACACCAGAAAATCAAAAATTGCTCAGGATCACTTCGGCTTTGGAGTAAGAATACTTTCAAGAATGCATCTAAAGAAATTACAAAAATCTCCCAGCTTCTTGAAGAGTGTCAACAAAAATCTTCTTCTGATTCCAATACCCTTGAGGAAATTGACCTTAAGCAGCAATTAGAACAACATCTCCTGGCGGAGGAAAAATTTTGGTGCCAAAGATCTAGGGTTTTGTGGCTAACCGAGGGAGACCGTAACACCCAATTCTTTCATGCCTCGACTGCCCAAAGAAGACAAAAGAACACTATCCATCGATTAAAGGACAACTTTGGTCAATGGATTAAAAAAGAAGCCCATATCAAAACTGAAATATGCACCCACTTCTCTTCCCTTTTCACCTCCTCTTCCCCAAGTGACCCTCGAAATTTTCTTCTACGTACATCTCCATGCATTTCAGCTTCAGAAAACCAAGTTCTATGTGCTCCTTTCTCCCCAAAAGAATTTAAGAGCACTCTTTTCCAAATAAAAGGAAACAAAGCCCCAGGAATTGATGGCCTGCCTGCCAGATTCTATCAAAAGCATTGGGATACTATTGGGGATGACCTTATAAAAGGGGTGAAACATTTCCTTAGGAGAGGTCATATGCTCACAAGTCTCAACAAAACAGTTATCACATTGATCCCAAAGAAAAGCAACCCTCAGAATGTATCTCAGTTTAGACCCATCAGTCTATGCACCACTCCCTACAAAGTCATAGCAAAATGTCTAGCTAATAGACTTAAACCCTTATTGGGGTCCATTATTAGCCAGACTCAAAGTGCCTTCGTTCTAGGTAGAGCCATCTCAGATAACATCTATCTTGCCCATGAATATCTACATTTCCTTAAGAAATCCCAATCAACATCTGGATACATGGCTTTGAAACTGGACATGTGTAAGGCCTATGACAAATTAGAGTGGTCATTTATTGAGGATACTTTGAGATATCTGGGTTTTGCTGATCAATGGGTTCAATGGATAATGCAATGCATTTCAACTGTTACCTTTCAAATTAAGATCAATGGTTCCCTTTCTAGATGTATTTTTCCTCAGAGGGGTATCAGGCAAGGCTGCCCATTGAGCCCATACATCTTTATCTTGTGTCAAGAGACCTTCACCCAAAGACTTCAATCCAATAGAGGGATCCCTAGGTTGCCTAGTATAAGACTAGCACATCGGGGTCCAGAAATTAACCACTTGTTTTTTGCTGATGATTGTATGCTTTTTTCCCCTGCCTCTGTTCAAAATGCTTCCACAATATCTGCTTTGCTTTTGGAGTATGAACAGGTGTTGGGTCTCCATATTAATCTGGAGAAGTCAGCTGTTTTGTTTAGCAAAAGAACACCTGCAAATACTAGGGCTGATGTGGTGACTTCTTTGGGCCTAAAAGAAGTGCAATCTCATGGAACTTACTTGGGTCTTCCCTCATCCATAGGGAAATCTAAAGTGCAAACTTTCTCCTTCATCTTAGATAGACTTAATTCAAAGTTGGCAGGTTGGAGGGGCAAACTTTTGTCTCAGGGAGGTAAGGAAATTTTGATTAAGCTGTGGCTTTTGCATTACCAGTGTATGCTATGTCTTGCTTTATGATTCCCAATGAGATTTGCAACTTAATGACTCAAAAGATTAGGAACTTTTGGTGGAAAAATGATCAAGGATAGGGACTTTATTGGGTAAAGTGGAATACATTATGTAAGAGCAAAAAAGAGGGAGGGCTTGGTTTTAGAGATGTCCTATGCTTTAATAAAGCTTTATTAGCCAAACAAAATTGGAGACTCTTGACTAATCCAACCTCCCTATGGGCACAAGTAATGTCTGCCAAATACCTTAAAGGCAAATCCATTTTGGAGGTTGAACCACCATCATATTGCTCTTGGGGTTGGAGAAGTGTTTTAATGGGGAGGGATGTGCTAAGACATGGTTTGATTAGACAGGTTGGAAATGGTTTACATACTCACATATACCATGATCAATGGATTCCCTCTCTTCCTTTTAAATATATATCCAATCCCCCACAAACCAATGGGCCTTCACTTGTACATGATTTGATTGATTGGTCAAATCTTCATTGGAAAAGAGATTTGTTGGCTGCTTTGTTCTCTCATTTGGAGGTTGCTGCTATTTTAACAATTCCCATCCTTTCCATCAATACCATGGATACATGGGTGTGGTACAAATCAAAGCAAGGAACTTTCAAGGTAAAATCAGCCTACTACCAGTGTTTGGCAATGTCTGATTCCCAAGGTAATATATCTTCATCATCATCACCATCTTTTTGTTGGAACAGAATTTGGAATATTCCTACCTTACCAAAGATTAAGCACTTCTTGTGGAGAACATCTTATGAGGCGCTTGCTATAGGAAAATCTCTCTTTCATAGAAATAGTGCTCAAACACCATTATGTCTTATATGTGGTAAGAATAGTGAAAATTTTGGTCATGCTTTACTATTTTGTTCCCATGCAAAAGAATGTTGGAGAATGTCTCCTCTTAGGCTCGATGTTTTAGATTTCCATGGTGAATCCCTTCATGATTGGATATATTTTATATCTGATAAATTTAAAGAATATGGGAATTTGAATTATTTAGATCAAATGTGGAGCTCTCTTATGTGGTGTATTTGGAAATCTAGAAATTTCATTCTTTTTAATGGAAATGATATTTCCATAAGACAGACACTCACATCTTTTCATACTTTATGTGCAGAAATTCAATCTTTTTGTACTAATACATCTCATGGAGACACTAGGGCAGCATACCCTTTGCATAGAGTGGAAGGCATGGATGATGATTCGGAATTATTTTACCTTTTTGTCGATGGATCATGGGATTCTAGATTTCTTTATGGTGGTAGAGGATGCATTTTGTGGGACGCTCAACAGGTTTTCGTGGCAGCACAATGCATTGGAAATGAAGGTTCATCAGCAGCTTTAATGGAATTGGAGGCAATGAGAGATGGTCTCCTCTTGGCAAAAGGTTTGGGAATTTCGAAGGTGCATATTAGCTCGGATTTTAAACCGGCCATTCAAGCTCTTCAAGGTCTTAATACCTCTCTTGATTGGCAATGTTTAAGCCTTGTTTCTGAAATTAGGACAATTGCGTTGAATTTCACCTTTATTAGATTTGCTTACATATCTAGGTCTAGAAATAGTTTTGCTGACCATCTAGCTCGGAGAGCTAATCTTTTTAAACTCTCTAGACATTGGTGGGGTTTGCCACCTTTCTTTGTTGTTTCCCCAAGCTTGCTCCTCTCCAAGCCTTTGTCTTTGGATGCTTTTAATTAATGAAATTTTCTGTTGTTGACCCAAAAAGAGGCCTCTCAATATATATATATAAAAAAAAGAACCCCAAAAAGAAGAAAGGGCCGCGGGGGGGGGCAGGGGCGAAAAAAAGGCGGCAAGCAAGATGAGGTCCTCTCTTTTTAAAAGTCTCTCCCTTTTGTTTGGTTTTCCCTTATTTAGTATTCTTAGTTTTAGAATGTCTTTTGCCTTTTGCTTTCTTAGTCAAGTTTCATTTTTTATGTTCCCCCACCCCCCCCCACCTTTTTAACTTTTTTTAGGTCTAACTTTTTTGCTCCTACCTATACCTTGAAAACCCTATTTATATTAATTTTTCATACCCACATGGTTAATAAACCCATCCTCACTTCAAATCTTAAAGCCCATGCATCAACTCTCATAAGCCTCTACACCCATAGCCCCAAGGTTATTATCCAAGGCCGACATTACTTAACCCATCCATGCTTTTCATTTATACCCATAGACCATGCATAAACTCCACTTTACCCCTCCTATTGTGTTAAACCCGTATGCCCGCCCCATTTTGTGTAGCACAGTAACTTCTGATTAGCTATTTGAAATGAACAGTTGTGGACTTGTTTTGTGCATTTTCGCCTTAATCTGAAGTAGAGGTTTTACTTATTTTAATATTTATAGTCTCCCAACAAGTTGAGAAGGAAAAAAAAAAACAATTAAGGTTGCACTCTGTTCGTCTGCTTCATAGTAAAACCATCTCTAGTTTGCTATAGAAGTTGTTTGTGAATGAACTACATAAAATTTTGTCTTGTACATGCATTTTTACTTTGTTTTGCTAACACTTAATATGCATAATATATGCATGACATAAACAACCTTTAGTATTATTATTAGGGTAAATATCAACTTACATCTCCTTTTAGTTGACCAAATGACACTTAGTACCCCTTTTAGTTGGATAATATCACTTACTTCCCGTTGGCAAAGTTATCAAACACCTCCTTCCTATTAACTTTTTCTGTTAAATTATATTTTTATCGTTAAATACTTTCTTAAAACCCCAAATTAGCCTCAATTGAAAATTATTTTAATTTAAATTTTAAATTACCTTCAATTACTACAGTAATTAAAATTTTAAATACCTTTAGTTAACATTATTGTTAAAACTTAAAATACACTCAATTATTTTAATAGTTAAAATCCTAAATTACCCTAAATTAGTTTTATTATTAAAATTTCAAAATGCTCATGTGTTCTTTATTTATATGTTTCTTTTACATTAGAATTAAAAAAAAAATTAAAGGTCTTTCTTAGGTTTGCTTTTCCTTTTTCTTTTTCTCTCCTAATGAACGAAATGCATCTAAATTAAAAGACATAGGGGTATTTTTCATGTCTTGAAATAAAATTAATTAAAGGTAATTTAATGTTTTAACTATAAAGTAATTAAGGGTCTTTTAGGATTTTAATAATAACATTATTGGGGATAATTTGAAATTTAAACTAAAATATATTTTTAGTTTAGGGTAATTTGGGATTTAAAAAATATATTTAACAGTAAAATTAGAACTTAATGAAAAAAGCTGACAGAAGTGAAGTATGTGATAACTTTGCTAGGTAAGAGGGGAAGTAAGTGATATTATTAGGGTTCAAAGTACCATTTGGTCAATTAAGAGGAAGGTTAGTGATATTTACCCTTATTGTTATTATTTTATAAAGATGATTATAGATAATGGCATAGTGATACTATGCTTTCGAATTATTTTTGGAAACTCTTTTATAAACTAAACCATGTCCAGTTCTATATAGAAAGATTGCCTTGACCATGATACAATGTATGAAATGTGATTTCACACTATAACCCAGGGAGTTATGAACTCATCTACTAACTAAGGATACAAGGAAGTCTCTGTAATCCCCTCTTGGGACACTGTCACTGATGGCATCCTTCAACTCCACACCGAACTTCTTCTTGAAAACCACTTTAATTTCATCCAAGTCTACTTCAGCTCTGCTCATCAAAACATGTGCCAATGTGCTCTTGTCTGTCTTGGATCCATTGATGCATGCAAATAATGTCTATAACATCAGATAAAGAAAGCTTGTTCATGAATCATGACATGAAAAAAAAAAAAAGAACCAAAAGCTTCTGATGAATCATAGTTACCTTCGCATAGTCTGAAGATGGGTAGCACATGCACTCTACAACTACTCTCAGTACATCCTCAAATTCCCCTGAGTTTGCCTTCTTGAGAGACTATCAAAGAAAGAACAGATAGAAGACTTCAAGTTTAGTTTGTTTCTTACGTGCGTAAACTGGACTGTATTGGACTAGTGGCTAAGTTGGGTTAGGCCGAGGTATTACATAACCTTAAACCTAACCCTCATCCTGATCTTGATCCTGATTCTGGTCCTAATCTTAACCAAAAAATAATAAAATAATACATAATTTCATATTGTTTTCTTGCATTTATCAAAAATATCATATGGGGAACTAGATCAGTTCAAGCATTGAATCTTTACTCATGGCCAAATTAAAAATGTTTTTAGGCAAGAATTTTGAACTTATGTTGTATTGGGACATACGGCAAGTTAATAATTAATATGCGTTAATTTGGACCATCACGGCCGAATTTTGAACTTAGATTCTATTTGAATTCAGAGCAATAAGTAAAATTCGGGTTTGGACCATCAGGATCAAAGCACTGTTGCGTTGCTAACATAGATCCAGAAAAAGTATTTATAGAATACGGTTACCTTTGAATAACTGTGTCCATATATGTGCTTATAAGAAGAAAATGTTAGCCTGAGCTGTGGAATACTCCTCTTGCAGAGTATCTCTAACGCCACAGATTCTTCAATGGCTCCACCTCTTGCCTCCCCCGTTTCGTATAGCCTTCTTGCATCACAATTGGCTACATGCTGGCTAACATCTGCGTGATGTGACTTGTGTGATGTTGATAATGCGATCAGGTTCTGCCATATATTCCAAGTCATTAATTCAGTAATATATAGAAGGATTGTGTTTTTGTATGAAAACTTGTGCCAAACCAAATCCAAACTAACCAGAACCGACACATGAAAATCCAGTACAACCCTTAACCAAACTAGAGCAAAGACATAATCAATCTGAACCGAAACAACTCGATCAACCCAACTGGGAGTCTGGGACTACCCCAAAACTCACTCACCTTCTGGTAAGAACTTGGGGGCTCAGAACTGAGGATATCTTGTTCTAATTGCCTCTTAAACTTGACTTGATAAGCTTGTCTAACAAGATGGATATGACTTGATTTCCGGCCAACAAATATTTCTACGAGTGCCTTATAGTTAGTTTCTCTACCCTCAAATGCAGCATTGGCGACAATAATATCACGCTCACGTTGGTCCATCATCCAGAGAGACAATAACTCAAACACCTTAAGAGCACAAAGTGAAGACAACAATAAGCAATACTATAAACAAGTCTAGCAACATAGATGAGTAAGTGTGAATGATGCTGACCTCATTATCTTGGTTGCTTGTTACTTGGGTCATCCTCTGAAGCTGATGTAATAGATCTTCACCGTACATGGCAATATAAGTTTCTCTGAGCTGCTTTCGTTCAAGCTGTGTTCGGTGAGCCAAGCTACGTACCAAATAATTTTGCTGTCCCTTTGAATCGTGAATCTCTCGACAGTCTCTCTCAAAGGATTGGCTTGAAGAACTTGGATTAATGCAGGTTGCCATGTTGAGAATTCCTGGTTGGTGCTGAAGCTGCTATGTGGTTCCATGATATATATTTATACGTAAATGCATGCCTTAGAAAATAAGGAAGTGATTTTTGACTTTTCTCTTCTTTTTGGTCTACTTCTGAGTGGAGTCCATGCAAGAGAAATGTGGTATGGTGATAGTGGATTCATGGTTGGGATAAAAAGGATCTTTTGATGACCAATTGGTGTTATATGATCTGTACCAAGTTGTTTTATTGTAGGAAAGTGAGTTTTAGGATTTTATTTTTGATTCAAACTGTGTGGACTCCTAGTAGACAATGAGTCTGAACATGTCTTTGCTTTTCAGGGCTTTTCATGCTCATGCACCATTCGCTAAACAACACTTTATTAGGTTTTCCAAGTAACCTAGCTTTTCCTCACTTGTAAGGTAAAAGCTTGAGGGTTTGTTTGGTTGCAAGGCAAAGCAAAGGGAAAGGGAAAGGGAAAGAAAATGAAATTCTTATAAGCAAAAAAGAAACTTTTATAATCGCAATTCCATAATGATATATATTACACGTAACGCTTATCTACTTATTGAAAGCAAACAAAAATAGAAGCAAAGTAAAGTAAAATTTGATGACCAATATGAAATAATTTGGATTTGGCCATGTAATCACATAAAATAATAAATACAAATGATTACAAAAGTTTTTATTCTAAGCATGAAATTTTTATTTTTTTTCATTAAATTCTCCTTGTAACCAAACAAACCTAAATGGATTATATATATCCTTTGAAGTGTTAGTAACGTATTAGGTGTTTATTGGTTTGTCTTGGTTTTGATACATTAACTTGGATTCAAAGTAATAACCATTCAATAGCTATTGAAGGGAATTAGAGTTTTAACCTAATTCAACTCATCGAATGGAAGATTGTGATGATCCTCTATATGTAAAGGAGGCTTTAGGAGCTCTCCATCCTGTTTTTTTTTCAAGTTAATTACTCTCGTTGATGAGGTACACTGAATGGGAGGAAGAGAAATAAACCTTGAGTTTCAAAGTGTACTGTAGGTGATCTTTAATTGTCGCCCTCTAATATCAATCAATGGTGAACATTATATGTTTCCTTATCCATCTTTGTGGTTGTACTTAATTTGAGATCCCATAGGTTAGTTCCTACTTTCTATATTTGTGTGGGTTAAAAATTAAAATTCTTGGTTTCTGCTGCTATGGAAATTGCCTGATCGGTTGAATTATTGATCAAACCCTCGAGTGTATCGAATTCTCTTGATCTGAGATTCATTGCAACTATGAATTAAGTCTGGTCAGTTTTGAATTGAACCAGAACCTTGGTTCTGTGGGTTGATTCCCAAGTCATCGACTGGACCGGTGGTTGGCCAATATTATCATAACCACATCAAGCATTGCTATTTTATTGTCCTCCTTTTTATTTTTTATTTTTATTTTTAATGAATAAATAAATTCATTCAGCCAAAGGAAGAGGGGAGAGAAGGAAAACTACAAGAAGCAAAAAGGCAGCCCTAACCAAAGATGACAAGCCATAGGCTCAATATAAAAGCCACCTAGGTTAAAAGCAAAAGGAAGTGACAACAAAGGAGGGAGACAATGGCTACTTTGTCATCTTGAGTCTTCTTCATCTTTGGTAATTATGGAAGGACTACCCTATATCCTCTATTACTCACTCTAGTTAGTATGTTTTTCGACAAGATTAGAGAAGGGGTGAAACAAAGGTGGAATGGGTTTGGTTTTCCAAACCATAGCTTGGCCTTGGCGCCTTTAGCACAACTCTGGTCCACCCTAACAGACTCAAGGTTGAAAGACCTCAACGCAAACCAAAGCTTGTCGAATAAGGCCACCTAGCTGGTTTATCTTGGTTGACCTTCATTGGGCTAGGCTAGATTGACCTAATTTTTGTGTATTTAAAAAAAAAGGGCAAATGAAAAGAATATTGGGTAATTTATCATGAAGATGTGCCGTAAAACAAGTGTTTTTTTTTTAAAGTAAAAATTAACAAATCAAATGTGTAAAATAATCCAGAACTCCCGTTCCACCCTAGTTACTTTTAGTTCACAATGAAAAACAATGACCAAATACCAATTCCATCACATCCCAATAAGGGAAATTTGGGAGAGAAATAGAATGGGAAGTGAGAAACGAAAGCCCTCTGAGAAGTCATCGTGATTTTAGACAGAAAATCATAATTGTATAAAACTAAAGCCTAAATTATAATCGAAGGATAGAGTCATGGTTGTGTTTGACCTGAGGTATCAACCCCAACCCTGACCCTAAGCTTACACTTTGTAACCTAACCTGCCCTCGGTGTTGGAAAAACCTACCTAGGCTCTCTTCATGCTTAGGGTGGGCCAAAATGTGGTTAAACAGTTAGGTCCAAACTTACACCCTTACACATGAGCGTGTTGCATTGAGTCCCTTCCCAAGGAATTTCAAATGGATGTCCACATCCCCTTTTTTTCATCGTTTTTTTCCTCAACCATTAATAAAGCTGATGATATGGAGTATGATATTTACCATTAAATTAACTAAAGTTGGATGGATGAAGTTGAGAGGTGCATTGATTGAGAGTGTTATATGACAAACATATGTTGTTTAAGCTTATATGAAATTCTATATGACAGGAATAAGACTAGGTATGACATATAGAACAAGTATTGCACAATCAAGAAGATTCATGGACAATTGAGTATAGTAGAGATACGATGTAAAAGAGGATATGCGACAAGACCAATAAAGTTAGGACAAGGAATAAGTGTACTAGAGTGGAATCAGGAATAGCACCAACCGTAGGTAGGTTATGTGTGTGAAATCCCCTGCTACCCCTTTAACCCGTGGTTTCAAGATCGAGAACCCCGGCCTCAAATCGGCAACAATTGTGGGCCATTCAAGTCATATCTGAAGGATTGAAAATAGAACCAGTGTTGGTGGATGACCCTTGTGATGACTCAACAACTCTCCTAGAGTTTAAGTGAAGAGAGAAGATTAATCACAATAGTGTAAAAATGGTGATTTTGGAACGTCCATAGATCGGCGATGGAAAATCCGATTAATGTGAATAAGGTATCAAATTGAAGATCGTTGAAAGACCTTTCCAACAAGCCAAAAATCACTAAATTCGAAGTCTGTTTGGGATCCAACCATGGACGGTAAGTTGGGCCAATTGGGTGAACCAACCCTTCGTCCCATTTTCTGTTTAGGGGTGTTGGTGCAACCTAGAGGGGGTGATTAGGCTGCAACTAGTGGATTGTCCCAAGTTTTCGGTTTGTGCTGAAATACAAGATAAATTGAGAATTCAAATGAATTTAAACAATGACAAGCAATCACAACACAAGATTTATAGTGGTTTGACTTTACAAGTCTACGTCTACTCCTCTCTTGGCCTCAAGAGAGATTTTCACTAATGATTCTCTTTCAATACAATGGGTAGAGAATCAAACCCTTTATAATCTTTGTTACGGGGCAAGAGCACCCTTTACAATCTTTGTTTACCAACTAGGGCAAGAGCACCCTTCACAACTTTGTTTACGGGCAAGAGCACCCAAAGACCAATTCTAATCTACCTAGACTAGAATTGAAATAGTTTACAAGAGAATGGTATTACCTTACAAGAGGTGTGACACTTTACCTCTTGTGTGAATGTGATGCAATGAGAGTTGTATACTCAAGATATGAAATGCATGCACCACCAAAGCCTTCAATCACCTCAAGCTTGACTTCCACAAGCTTACTTTAGCACCTTGGTATGTTCTTCAAGGTTGGAGAGAGGGTGAGAGGCAAAACCCAATCGCTTTCTTGTATTTTGAGAGCTTTAGATTACTTGGGGAGTAGTTGATCAAGTGTGAGGTTCAACCCTCTCAAATGAGGTGAATTGGGTTTATATAGAGCACATTTGAGTGCCTAAACCCAATCCCCAACGGATAGAAAAAGGACATAATTTTTGTCCTGTTTTCAACCCAGACGGTCGTCAGTCTGGAAAAGATCCGTTAAAAAAACTAGCCATTATGACTTAGTCAAGGCCAGACGGTCGACCGTCGACGGAATTCCGTCTGGCTTTCTGTTTCTGAAAAAATCAAAAACCCAAACCAGACGGTCGATTGTCTGAGCTCTATTTTCTGAACAAGTTTGGGGCTGGGACGTGGCTTGGGTTTTTGGACTTTTTGGTCAACCCTAAGCATTGTACACCTCACTAACATGTCGTAGGTCACTCTAGTAGCATGAGTTACATATTATCAATGCATTTACATAAATGTGTATGCGAGAGTGTCCTAAGCCCTAATTCAGCCTAAGTCTTGATCATTGAAGTTCTTGAGTCTTCTTGTATTACATTCTTCATGATTATCTCATGTCCATCTTGGCATAATCTTGGCTTTGACTTGACTTGAGCATATGGCTTAGACTTGGAGTTGGTACATTTGTTTATCATCTTGAACTAAAACAACACAACTCAATATGGTCATTAATAATTCATGTTTGTTATCATCAAAACAAATGGAGGATGATGTGGCAAATGTTGATATGGTATTTTCCAACAATCTCCCCCTTTTTGATGATGACAAACACATGAATGATGGAAAATGTGAATGATCATTAATAACAATAAATATTCATTCGTATGCATATTATCACATGTTTTCCCAATGAATTATCTAATTCATTCAATTCTCTCCCCCTTTTGTCATCAACAAACAATATAGGAGATGCTTCCCCTCAAATAGTACTCCCCCTTTGTCATTACCAAAAATCCGGGATAAACATGAAATGCTCCCCCTAAAATAACTCTCCCTCTTTTCTTATGTTCCTCCTAGATTAATGCATAAGAAGAAATTCTCTCCCTCACATATGCACCCTCCCCCTACATGAATGCATAAAAGGAAAGAGAATACCACATTCTTCCTTAATATCCTTTTTCAGGGTCCTTAATAACTTTGGACAATACTCCAAATGAGTTGTCCCTATCCATGTCATTTATTTCACCATTGCTAATAAAATTAAAACTATAGGAAGAATTTACCTCAAGGTTTTCTTATTCTTCCTTGGTTTTTGCCATTAGAGCCAAGTTGATTCTTTCTTCATCGGTCTTCTCCTTTTCTTTTTCATCATAACTTGTGATATAGGATATTTCAGCCATATAGGCTTTCTTCTTTTCTTCATTCGGGCACTCGGATTTGATGTGATCCGGTTTCCTACACTTACAAC
>NC_142601.1:41898132-42000894 GCF_041222555.1 Hakea prostrata | reverse complement strand
GTACCCTATCTGGCATACCCGAGAGTGTGATCCATAGCCGGAAGATCGGCATCGAGTGATCAACCTCCCACATAAACAATAACATAATCATGAACAACCATAACAAGAGTGCGGAAGATAAATCATAGATCCAATAATGAAAGAATGAATCATAAACGAAACGGAATAATAGATATAATCAGAGTGTCAACAGATAAGTAAAGTGAAGCAAAAATCCCACTTTACATCCAGCGGAAAAGTAGCTCGAAAGAATAAACTAGATAAAAGCTAATCCCAGTAGCAAGTACATTGGGTAACTAAATTATTCTCCACTTTGTAGATCTACATCCTTGTAGGTGTAGATCTCATAGATAGGATAAGGGGGGCCCAATCTAAGGGTGGGCTAAGAATGTTTTGTTTATAACAACCGGTGGAATCTTCTTTTGAGTTGTTTTAAAGGTGGAATCACCTTCCCCGGAGATATGCCTCTTCGCCTTGCGCTTCTTCATAGGGACCGCCATAGTATTCCGACCTGCAGGATAGTCTAACAACATTGTACAATAAAGGAATGAGTTTCAAAGAAACTCAAGAAGGCAGCTTAAAATCCATAATAACATAAATGGCAGAATTCCAGAACAAACATAAATGCAATATGATATGAGACAAACAATGAATGAATGATTCTAACTCTATGTATGCTGGTCTCTATTGGCAGACATGCTTTAAGTCATAGCACCGTACTTCTTTAGGAAAGTCCACTCACATCCTCAACCATTTAAGATATCTTGGATTCCCTCCAACCATTTAAGATATCTCGAGCGACCGATTGGTAATGGGTCCTTCATCCCTCAGGACAAACCTTGGCAGGGGGTTAAGTCAACACACTCTCTCACAACCATTTGGTATAAGTACTGGCGCATGTCAGGGTAATACCTAGCCAAATGCAAGTCTTCTACTTGGTTACATCAAGTCAGATCCAGATACTTCCATTCCTCGTCCCTGACGATCCTTTCCGGTATCCTTCACACTAGAGTCCTCATAGTCCCTGACTACGGACTCACCAACCCTATTGATCATCCACATATGGTAAACGGGAAGCTCTCACGCCCTCTCACGGGTTGGTTACCGGTCTTAAGCGCCCGTGAGCCCAAGTCTAACCATATGCAACCCTACCAATAAATGGCCCCCACAATGTGATTCCTGTCCTCTCACGGGTTGGTTACCGGTCTTGAGCGCCCATGAATCCCCATTGCTACCACGGGTCGTTCGGTCTCAATACCCCTCCGATTAGGGTCCCACATAACAGGACATCCTAGCCAAACACTACTAGACAATCCTATATATGTCATCCAACAGTTTAGGAAGGTGTCCAGAGGGCATCTCCGGAAACATCCCATAATATTCCCGTAGTAGTCCAAGGACAGAAATGTCAAAAGGACACCTCTCCTTTCCAAACCATACGTAAGCATACACATGCATCAATTCATATCATCACATATATGGTAACTCCATATATGGAAAGAAATCAATATTTACAATCATTTGTATAACATTGGTAAGTAAATCATACATGAATCAATTCAATATGAATAAGTAATGCTACTGTAATCAAAGTTATGCAACAGTAGAATATCATTGTAAGAATCTAATTTAGGAAACATATTAATGATATTCAAATATAGAAACTAGATTCATGCTATCTATGTAATTAAGGAAATAACCATCCTTACCTTTTATAACTCGCAAAGAATCCTAAGAAATCAAGTAAGATCTTGGCAAACTTGAGAAGAAGGTCCTAAACAAGTATATACAACATATTAGGAAAGATCCCTAACAGAAAATATAGCAAAGCATCCGAAACAGACCAATTCTGGAGTTGCTGTACTCATTGGTCGAGTGGATTGGTCGAGTGGTCCAGTCGACCAATCAGTCGACCAATGCAGACAGTAGCTTAGAAAATCAGAGTTTTGAGATATGAAATCCGAATTTGGTGGTTCAAAAGGGTACTAATCAAGGGGTAGACTACATCAGTAGTATTCTAGCATATAGGGGACCCCAAAACACTAATCAAATCAAGGTATCAAGATCCAAATTAGGAAACAAAAAGTTACCATAAATAAATCAAACATGGATCTTGATGAATTTTGAAATAGAAAACAAGGACAAGAACAATAGGAGGATGGATCATTGCTTTCGGTAATGAAAACATGAAAACATGCATAGGTCTTCATAGAATAAGGCTTAGAAGCATAAATCTAAATAAGGAAATAAAACCTACCATATATGTACTATCATGCATCATGAAGAACACATAGTAAGGTAGAAGAGAACAACTAGAATTCTATGGATTATGGATCATAGAAAGAAAACACAACCATTAACCACTAACATGATCAATGAAAGAAGATCCAAAGAGATCGGAATTCAGATTAGGAAATTAACAGAGATTAAATCATGGTTTGATCATGAATCCTTCAAAAGCTTGCAATGATCATGGTTAAGATCATTGTTCTAGCCTTAAATCCTTAGGATGATCATGAGAACATGTTCAGAGATGTTTGCAACAGAGGATGCAGCATCTCTTCTACTGCCTCAACTCAAAAAGGAAAGAAAAACAAAGATGTAGGAGAAGAAGAGAGAGTAGACATACCTTTTGATGCAAAAAGAAGAGTTCCGACGAAGATCCGCCAAGAAAACTCCAAGGATGCAAGAGAGATGACTTGCAGAGGTCTTTGTCTGCTCCAGAGGGTTTGGAGGCAGCAAATACGAAGTGGACTCGAGGTTAGACTTAAATAGAGCAAGAATCAACCTAATTGCCAAAGACAAGCACCCATTGGTCGAGTGGATTGGTCGACTGGCCCAGCCGACCAATCAGCCGACCAATGCAGACAAAGAAGGCCAAAACAGGGAATTGAAGGCCCAGATCAAATCCAAACCTAAAGGGGTTTTGCACACAAGTCAAGTGACTTACCTAGTAGGTAGAAATGCCTTCAAACCAAGATAGAGAGCACTCCAAGTCCATCAACTAATTAGATCTTCATCAGGATTCTCGCTTTCCATAAATAGAACCTCATCATCAACCTTCATGGATTCAAAGCCGACACCAAGTCCTCTACTGGGATGGCCCAAAGCTGACTTCTTACTTTACTTCGGGTCATCGGACCTACAAATAACAAGGTTTCCGGGTCAAGGTTAGGGCTGGGTTTCACATTCTCCCCCCTTAAAGAAATTTCCGTCCCCGAAATTGAAAGCGCACTCGTGCTTCCAAAGAGGTAAGGAAACTTCTCCTTCATGTCTTCTTCCTTCTCCCAAGAAGCTTCTTCAGGGGTATGGTTCTTCCACCGAATCTTCACCAAAGGAATGGCGCGATTCCGCAGCTGCTTGTCCTTCCTATCCAGGATTTCGGCCGGTTCTTCATCATAGGTCAAATCAGCACTAAGTCCTTCAGTGCTTGCTGCAAAATGTGTTCCGGATTCTCTATGTATTTTCGGAGCATCGAAATATGGAACACATTGTGCACACCAGCAAGAGACGGAGGTAATGCTAATCGATACGCAACAGGTCCAACCTTTTCCAAAATCTCGAAAGGTCCAATGTAACGAGGGCTAAGCTTACCCTTAACATTGAATCTCATCACACCCTTCATTGGTGAGACCTTCAGAAAACTTTCTCTCCAACTTGAAATTCCAAATCGGTCCTTCTCTTATCAAGATAAGATTTCTGTCTCGATCAAGGCATTTAATCCTTTCTCTTATCATATCTACCATAGCACTTGTAGCTTCAATCATCTCAGACCTAAGACTTTTCTTTCAACTGCCTCAGCCCAAGACAAAGGTGTCCTACAAGTACTACCATACAAAGCCCCGAATGGAGCCATGCCTATTGTTGCTTGATAACCGTTGTTATAGGCAAACTCAACCAAAGCTAGGTGTTCATCCCAATTACCACCCATATCCACCACGCAAGATCTGAGCATGTCTTCCAATGTCTGAATTGTCCGCTCGTATTGTCCATCGACCGTGGATGATGAGCTGTACTCAAGTTCAATTGGGTTCCCAAGGCCTTCGCAAACTGTTCCAAAACCTTGAGGTGAACCTAGGATCACGATCCGAAACAATACTCAAAGGCACACCATGCAGACGAACCACATTATCCACATAAAGCCTGGCTAGCTTATCCAGAGTATGAGTGATCTTCATAGGAATGAAATGGGCTGATTTGGTCAACCTATCAACAATCACCCACACAAAGGTCATTGCCTTTACTTGTCCGAGGCAAGCTAGTCACAAAGTCCATGGAGATATCTTCCCACTTCCAACTAGGAATAGGAAGGGGTTGAAGTAATCCAGATGGAGGTTGTCGGACGGCTTTCACACGTTGGCAAGTCTCACACTTGGCAACAAAATCGCCAACATCCGCCTTTAGACCAATCCACCAAAAATGTTCCTTCAAGTCCTTGTACATCTTGGTGCTTCCCGGGTGTACAAAGAAAGACCGACCGGTGTGCTTCCTTCAATATTTCATTCTTAACTTCATCGCTTGCAGTGCACACACAGCCTTCCTCTAAACAACAAAGCACCATCCATGGATATACCAAAGTCGGGATCCGACTCAGATTCGAAGAAATCTTCTCAACTTTGGTCAAAAACTCCTGATCGTAATCTCGCAGAGCAACAATCTTATCTCTAAGACCAGATCTTGCCGTCATGGCAGAAAGAATAAAATCAGAATTCTCGTGGACGATTTCCAAACCAAAACTCTCAATAGAAGACCACAATGGTAAACTCAAAGCATTTAAATCCAAAGTCTTCTTCCTGGTTCTTCCTACTAAGAGCATCGGCAACAACATTTGCTTTCCAGTGATGATACCGAATATCACAATCATAATCGGAGACGAGTTCCAACCATCTCCTTTGTCTCATGTTCAACTCCTTTTGGGTAAAGAAGTATTTCAAACTCTTATGATCCGTGAAAATGGCAATCTTCTCACCGTAAAGATAATGTCTCCAAATCTTCAAAGCAAAGACAACGGCGGCAAGTTCTAGATCGTGAGTGGGGTAATTCCGCTCATAATCCTTCAATTGCCGAGAAGCATAGGCTACGACCTTGCCATGTTGCATCAGTACACAACCCAAACCAATCTTTGACGATCGGTATAAACCGTCATACCACCGGAACTATCGTATAGTCAAAACCGGGCACTTGTCAATCTATCCTTCAACTCTTGGAAATTCTTCTCACAAAGGCGCCGACCAAACAAACTTCTCTTCTTTCCCGGTCAACTTAGTCATAGGAGCAGCCAACCGAGAAAAGTTCTCAATAAACCTTCGGTAGTAACCCGCCAATCCAAGAAAACTTCTTATTTCCGTTATCGACTTCGGGTCTCTCCCAATCAGCCACAGCTTGGACCTTTTCAGATCGACACGAATACCTTCGGCTGAAACTACATGACCAAGGAAAACCACTCTCTTAAGCCGGAAATCACACTTGCTAAACTTAGCAAACAACTTCTTTTCCCGCAACCTTTGCAAAGTGAAACTTAGATGACTCGCATGCTCTTCTTCGCTCTTCGAATAGATCAAGATGTCATCAATGAAAACAATCACAAACTTATCAAGCACATCATGAAATACTCGGTTCATGAGGTCCATGAACACCGCAGGAGCATTGGTCAATCCGAAAGGCATGACTCTAAACTCGTAGTGACCATACCGCGCTCGGAAAGCTGTCTTGAAGATATCACTAGACTTCACTTTCAATTGGTGATATCCGGACCTTAAGTCAATCTTCGAGAACACAACCTGCACCCTTCAACCGATCGAAGAGATCATCGATTCTGGGCAGTGGATATCTATTCTTGATAGTCAACTTATTCAACTCACGGTAGTCGATGCACAAGCGCATACTACCGTCTTTCTTCTTGACGAACAAGACCGGAGCTCCCCAAGGTGACACACTAGGCTGTACGAAACCTCTATCAATGAGCTCATTCAACTGATTTTGCAACTCTTTCAACTCAGTAGGAGCCATCCTATACGGAGCTTTAGATACCGGAGCGGCACCAGGGACGAGATCAATAGAGAATTCGACATCTCTCGTCCGGAGGCACTCCCCGATAGATCATCGTGGAAGACATCAACAAAGTCGCAGACAACCTCGACTTCGTCGACTCTTTTCTCCACTATACCCTTGCCTTCAGATGAAGCATCATCCACTAGGGCATAGACTTGCATCAGTGCAGACAGCACCTTCTTACAAACCCTTCTCTTTTCACCTTGAAATTCAAAGACCGGACTTCCACATATATGGAACTGAATCTTCTTTGAGGAACAAAGGAACACAGCCTTTATGGGCTGTCACCAATCAATTCCCAAAATAACATCGAAGTCCTTCATGTCAAGAATCACAAAATTGGCTTCCAAGTTCTTCTCACCAATCAACACAGACATTTAGATAACCCCTTATCTAGTTTCACAACAGACCAGTAGGTGTACTAATCAATAAACAACTAGACAACTTCTCGTGGATTAGGTTAGTCTTCTTGATGAATGCAGATGACATGAACGAATGAGATGCACCCGTATCAAATAAGACAAATGCAGAAATAGAAGCGACTAACAATGTACCCGTAATCACATCATGGCTTGGATCCCGCTCAAGATCGGAAATACTGAAAACTCTACCAGAGGGAGGAGCAGGAGCACTCTTCACCACCGGGCAGGCGTCTGGGCAGGCCGCTTCGGACAGCACGAGCAAAATGACCAGCTTGCTTGCAAAGAGAAGCAAACAGATTGCTGGATCCAACAGGGGTGGCTGCAACAGAGGACTTCTGAACAAAAGGCCTTGCACTCGCACTTGCACTTGCACTTGCATTTGCTGGTGGTCGGTTTCCGCCATATCTCGTTTAAACCGGCCGGGCTGCTGAAAACCCGTGTTCGACCTACACTCTTAGCCCGAAAGGTAGGAGTGGGGTAGGGTGTAGGTCTCACATAACGACGGTCATTGCGATCCACCGGACCAGAATTCCTTGACCGCCAAGGCTTCGCACACGAGCACTTTCCTTCTCTCGTTTCTTCCAACTTCTTCGAGTTCTCGCACCACTTGAGCATAGCTCACTATAGGCCGGATCGTGAGATAAGCTTTAATGGCAGGGCGCAGTCCTTTGAAGAACTTCTTTGCTTTGGCGAGGTCTTCCTTCAAAGAATCTGGAGCAAAGAAATGAAGCTCCTCGAACTTCGTTGGTACTCCAACACAGACAAAGTTCCTTGAGTCGAATCATAAACTCAGCCTTCCTTTGCATCCTTCACCGCCTCGGGAAAGTAGTTCATACAAAAAGCCTCTTTGAATAACTCCCAAGTTACAACTCCCGCATGCAAACCTTCCAAAACAGACGAGTGGAGATCCACCATGCATCAGCTTCTTGTTGCAACTTCGCTCAAAGAAACAAAATCTTCTCGAGCTTCCGAGCATTGCAGATGCCGGAAAGCCTTCTCCAACTCACGAAGCCACTTGTTAGGAAACAAGGGGTCCTTGGTAACACCAAGAAAAGTGGGTACTTGCATCTTCGTAAAACTCTCCATCAAAGTAGTATGAGGAGTTCCAGCTAAACCTCCCGCATTCAGGATCGCGGCATGAGGATTCACATTAGCACCAGCCCGGGTCTCATTATGCAGAGTCATGAAACCCACCAACATCCGGTTGAACCGAGCCGCTTGTCGCCGCATCATATTGCCCATAATATTGGCAATATCTCCGAAACTTCCAACATTCGGGGCACCAGTGGATCTCATGAGTACCCCGATCAGCATTTGGTATCTCACCACCTCCATGAGGTACTTCACCACCTCCCCGAGGTATTTCACCACCTCCATGACCACCGGATTCACCACGCCCACTTCTCGCAGTAACCATTCTCGCAAAAACCGAGAACATCAAAATACCGAATTTCGAAGATTCAACATAAACCACAAGTCCAAATGATTTGAAAACTTAAATCATGCTCAAATATATCCATATAGTCATCAAACAATATTCCATAAGGCAAAAATCACATTTTCCAAAAATTCAACAGCAAATGAGGTCACCGTGACCATTGGTCGAGTGGTTGGTCGAGTGACCCACCGACCAATCGCCGACCAATGAAGACAGTAATACGAAAATTCGCATTATAAGCCTCATTTCCACATTCCAACCTCATTCTAACTTCTTCCAAAGGTGAGAGAGCTCTAGGGAAAATATCCAAGAGTTCCCACAAGTGTTCTTGAGGTGATTTAGTGCTTCAACAACAACAACACAACACACCATCTTCACAAACAAGGTAAATCTCTCATTCTTTCTTCCATTTTCATCTTCTCATGCTTGCATTTCAATAAAACCATGCTTTACTTGTATCCAATGCTAGAAATCATGCTTAGGAATGCTTAGAAACATATTCCCTAGGTTTTAAACACAATGACATGCATAGACAACAAGTTTTAACACATTTGGTGCTCATCTCGCAAAGTTTTATACCGAAATCGATATCTTTAGAAAAAATTTCGTTTTCTCTCAAACCGCTTGAAATTTTCGCACGAGATCAAATGCTACATGCTCAAGATGACATTGTAGATAGGTCCATACAATTTGATTTAACCAATTTCAACTTTTCAAAAATCCAATTTTGACCTAAATTGCAAAATCCCCAAATTTCTTCTTGCTGAATTTTTCGCTTTAATCCAAGTTTTCGATCGATTTTCATCAAAACAACTTCATAGACATGAAATTCCAAGTATTGTGCACATGCTAGTATGTTCAAATCAAATTTCCCCCAAATTTGAAATTTTCCGAAAAATTACGAAAATACCCTTTTGGCTCAAATCTTGAAATAGCACTAATTGGAATTGTCTCTTGTCTCTTCCACAGATACATCATGCAGAGGGGAGGACGAGGAGGAGGTAGAGGTAGAGGTCGCATCGTAGGTGCTCTCAGGGGCAGAGGTCGGTTCCTTTCGAGCCCGAGAGAGGAGGTTAGGAGACCGGACCTATTTGACACACCTCAGGCCGAGTTTCGTACGAGGCCTACTTCAGCTATTGTAACATCGAGATGGGGCGTCTACTTCACTTACGCCAGCTCGTAGCCTTCAGATCCGGCAGAGGTTCGACACTTTACAAAGCTGGACTCACCTCTTCACCGAGGATTTGCCGGTATACCCGGAGCTAGTGAGGTTGTTCTTCAGCAACCTTACTTACACAGAGGAGGCTCGGGGCCGTGGACATCCACTCGACTTGTCCTCGTGGAGCAGTGGTCCACAGCACTCGGATTCGCTTCTCTACCCGGACATCGGCCGAGATCTTGCAGGTCCCTTACTACCCACAAAGCAGGTGTGTGGATACCTGCAGGAGCAGCACTGGACAGCCATCCGATGCCGTACGAGCTTCGCGAGATATGCTCTACGCTATGGGATAGCCGCCGATGCTTCACACCGTGGACTAGCGGACGGATGACGGGTTCTCGCACGTATTATCGGTCGCATAGTCGGCCGGAACATCATGCCGAAAGCCGGACATCACCATCGGGTCACAAGTGATGGAGGCCTTGGTCATTTACCGCATCTACATGGGCTTCGAGATCGATCTCTCCTACATCATTCAGCAGGTCATGCTGGACTTAGTTCTCGCGGCCTAGCATGCGGAACCTTTGCTATGGGAGGCTTCGACTTTGATCTTCGGGCATTTCGGGGTGAGTTTCGAGGATACTCCGATGGACACTAGATCACAGTGGATACCCCATTGGGACTCGGACCATTCGACAGATGAGACTACATCGCTAGAGAGATCTCCCGGTCCAGAGGGTGAGGATGATGATGAATCGAGGATGAGGATGAGGGATCAGAGGATGGAGGAGAGGATATCGGTCCCGATAGTGATGATCAGGCCGGAGATGATACAGATATGCGCGAGGCCGAGCCCGTGCATCACGAGTTTCCTTCATCACACTTCGAGGCAGTGTGGCCCTTCACATGCGGTTCCGGAGACTTCAGATCTTGGTGCACAGATGAGATCGATGACTTCCATGCTAGAGAGGATGGAGGTCGACAGAGCAGATGTACGAGAGGATGGAGTCTCGACAGACAGATAGAGCATCGGTGACTCAGCCTAGCAGAGGAGTTCAGAGCATATAGAGATCGAGTAGATCACCTAGATAGACCGTACCTTAGGATTTCCCATTTATGCATTTCAGATGTAATCATTGTAAAAACTTTTGAAATTAATGAAGTTCATTTTGTTTCTCTTTAATTATTGTATGTTATGCACTTTTCTTTTCCTTGCATTAGTGTCATTTGTTCAAGTATAATTATGGTATGTTATTCGTAAATGTTCGTTATGCCTCAAAGTTCAAGTTTCTAATTCAAGTGTTCTATTATTCACTTCTAAGAGTAGAAGAGTCACTTCAGATCAATGACTCAGAATGTTCAGTTGTTGCCTTTTGTGGTTAGGATCTCCTCGAACCTTGGGCTCGATACCAATCGTCACGCCCTCCCAGCCGGTACCCTATCCGGCATACCCGAGAGTGTGATCCACAGCCCGAAGATCAGGTATCGAGTGATCAACCTCCCACATAAACAATAACATAATCATGAACAACCATAACAAGAGTGCGGAAGATAAATCATAGATCCAATAATGAAAGAATGAATCATAAACGAAACGGAATAATAGATATAATCAGAGTGTCAAACAGATAAGTAAAGTGAAGCAAAAATCCCACTTTACATCCAGCGGAAAAGTAGCTCGAAAGAATAAACTAGATAAAAGCTAATCCCAGAGCAAGTACATTGGGTAACTAAATTATTCTCCACTTTGTAGACGACATCCTTGTAGGTGTAGATCTCATAGATAGCACAAGGACGCTTCCACTCAATGGTCGGACTAAGCATCGTACGGAGCATAACCACCCGTGGAATCTTCAGAGTAATTGTGGTAACCGCAATCACCTTCCCGGAGATATGCCTCTTCGCCTTGCGCTTCTTCATAGGGACCGTCATAGTATTCCGTACTGCAGGATAGTCTAACAACATTGTACAATAAAGGAATGAGTTTCAAAGAAACTCAGTAAGGCGCTTAAAATCCATAATAACATAAATGGCAGAATTCCGTAACAAACATAAATGCAATATGATATGAGACAAACAATGAATGAATGATTCTAACTCTATGTATGCTGGTCTCTATTGGCAGACATGCTTTAAGTCATAGCACCGTACTTCTTTAGGAAAGTCCACTCACATCCTCAACCATTTAAGATATCTTGGATTCCCTCCAACCATTTAAGATATCTCGGGCGACCGATTGGTAATGGGTCCTTCATCCCTCAGACAAACCTTGGCAGGGGGTTAAGTCAACACACTCTCTCACAACCATTTGGTATAAGTATCGGCGCATGTCGGGTAATACCTAGCCAAATGCAAGTCTTCTACTTGGTTACATCAAGTCGATCCAGATACTTCCATTCCTCGTCCCCGACGATCCTTTCCGGTATCCTTCACACTAGAGTCCTCATAGTCCCCGACTACGGACTCACCAACCCTATTGATCATCCACATATGGTAAACGGGAAGCTCTCACGTCCTCTCACGGGTTGGTTACCGGTCTTAAGCGCCCGTGAGCCCAAGTCTAACCATATGCAACCCTACCAATAAATGGCCCCCACAATGTGATTCCCTGTCCTCTCACGGGTTGGTTACCGGTCTTGAGCGCCCATGAATCCCCATTGCTACCACGGGTCGTTCGGTCTCAATACCCCTCCGATTAGGGTCCGACATAACAGGACATCCTAGCCAAACACTACTAGACAATCCTATATATGTCATCCAACAGTTTAGGAAGGTGTCCAGAGGGCATCTCCGGAAACATCCCATAATATTCCCGTAGTAGTCCAAGGACAGAAATGTCAAAAGGACACCTCTCCTTTCCAAACCATACGTAAGCATACACATGCATCAATTCATATCATCACATATATGGTAACTCCATATATGGAAAGAAATCAATATTTACAATCATTTGTATAACATTGGTAAGTAAATCATACATGAATCAATTCAATATGAATAAGTAATGCTACTGTAATCAAAGTTATGCAACAAAGTAGAATATCATTGTAAGAATCTAATTTAGGAAACATATTAATGATATTCAAATATAGAAACTAGATTCATGCTATCTATGTAATTAAGGAAATAACCATCCTTACCTTTTATAACTCGCAAAGAATCCTAAGAAATCAAGTAAGATCTTGGCAAACTTGAGAAGAAGGTCCTAAACAAGTATATACAACATATTAGGAAAGATCCCTAACAGAAAATATAGCAAAGCATCCGAAACGGACCAATTCTGGAGTTGCTGTACTCATTGGTCGAGTGGATTGGTCGAGTGGTCCAACGACCAATCAGTCGACCAATGCAGGATAGAGCTTAGAAAATCAGAGTTTTGAGATATGAAATCCGAATTTGGTGGTTCAAAAGGGTACTAATCAAGGGGTAGACTACATCAGTAGTATTCTAGCATATAGGGGACCTCAAAACACTAATCAAATCAAGGTATCAAGATCCAAATTAGGAAACAAAAAGTTACCATAAATAAATCAAACATGGATCTTGATGAATTTTGAAATAGAAAACAAGGACAAGAACAATAGGAGGATGGATCATTGCTTTCGGTAATGAAAACATGAAAACATGCATAGGTCTTCATAGAATAAGGCTTAGAAGCATAAATCTAAATAAGGAAATAAAACCTACCATATATGTACTATCATGCATCATGAAGAACACATAGTAAGGTAGAAGAGAACAACTAGAATTCTATGGATTATGGATCATAGAAAGAAAACACAACCATTAACCACTAACATGATCAATGAAAGAAGATCCAAAGAGATCAGAATTCAGATTAGGAAATTAACAGAGATTAAATCATGGTTTGATCATGAATCCTTCAAAAGCTTGCAATGATCATGGTTAAGATCATTGTTCTAGCCTTAAATCCTTAGGATGATCATGAGAACATGTTCAGAGATGTTTGCAACAGAGGATGCAGCATCTCTTCTACTGTCTCAACTCAAAAAGGAAAGAAAAACAAAGATGTAGGAGAAGAAGAGAGAGTAGACATACCTTTTGATGCAAAAAGAAGAGTTCCGACGAAGATCCGCCAAGAAAACTCCAAGGATGCAAGAGAGATGACTTGCAGAGGTCTTTGGTCTGCTCCAGAGGGTTTGGAGGCAGCAAATACGAAGTGGACTCGAGGTTAGACTTAAATAGAGCAAGAATCAACCTAATTGCCAAAGACAGCACCCATTGGTCGAGTGGATTGGTCGACTGGCCCGACCGACCAATCAGTCGACCAATGCAGACAGCAAGGCCAAAACAGGGAATTGAAGGCCCAGATCAAATCCAAACCTAAAGGGGTTTTGCACACAAGTCAAGTGACTTACCTAGTAGGTAGAAATGCCTTCAAACCAAGATAGAGAGCACTCCAAGTCCATCAACTAATTAGATCTTCATCAGGATTCTGTTTCCATAAATAGAACCTCATCATCAACCTTCATGGATTCAAAGCCAGACACCAAGTCCTCTACTGGGATGGCCCAAAGCTGACTTCTTACTTTACTTCGGGTCATCGGACCTACAAATAACAAGGTTTCCGGGTCAAGGTTAGGGCTGGGTTTCACACTTGGGTCATGCATCCCTCTCAGACATTCCATGGTTGGGGTTTAAGTCACCATTCTCTCACATCTCCATTGGTTTGAGCATTGGCGCATGTCAAGGTAAATCTTAGCCCAATGCAAGTCATCTACTTAGTTATATCAAGTCAAGGTTAGATACTTCCATTCCATGCCTCTCGCGATCCTTTATGGTATCCTTCCCAATAGAATCATCGTTTCCTATGGCTACAACCAATGCAGACTATAGACTCATCAACCCTATTGGTCGTCCACAAATAGTAAATAGGAAGCTCTCATGTCCTCTCACGGGTTGGTTACCGATCTTGAGCACCCATGAGCCCAAGTCTACAACTGCAACCCTACCAATGATGGCCCCCACAATGTGATTCATGTCCTCTCACGGGTTGGTCACCAGTCTTGAGCGCCTACAAATCCCCATCGCTACCACAAGTTACTCGGTATCAATTCCCTTCCAAATCGGGTCTAATATAACAAGGTAATCCTAGCCAAACACTACTAGACAAGCCCTAGGTATGTCAACCAATAATTAGGGAAAGAGTCAAGGGGCACCATAGGAAAGCGTCCTATACCACCTCCACTAGTGTCCAAAGACAGAAATGTCTAAAGGACATTCCCCATTCCCCAATTACACTTAGGCAATCACATTCCAAATCAATCATTTATAAGCACAAATGATGAATCATCACATAGGGAAATAACCAGTCATACATAATCAAAATAACAATTGAATCACATAAGCAAGTCCTACTGTAGTTACAGTAATTACAGCAGCAATGTGATTATAAGTCATGAAAACAGTAGTGTGATCATGCAATCCGAATCAAATATAAGCAAACATGTATTTTAGGTTATTAGGGAACAAACGTCCTTACCTTATTTAATCTCAAAAAACTCCAAAGAAAAGAATGAGGACAGGTCCAAAGTTAGCAAACAAACCCTTGACAAACATAGGTTAAGCATTAGGAACAAACCCTCAAAGATTGGAAGTGAAACGGATCAAAATAGGCCAAGACTTGCTATCAATGGCTATGTTGGTCGGTCAGCTTGGTCTATCAGGCTGATTGACCAAGGTGATAGACCAAGCTTGTTCTGTACAGACAGAAACCCTAAATTTTGATCTGAAACTCAACTTTCAGGACTCGAAACACTCTAAAATTTTAAGGGAAACTCTAAAACAGCAAACTAAGATTATCCAGCATAGATTAGGCATCAACAATGATTGTTAGACTAGAATTCTAAATTAATCGAAAGCTAGGTTTTATCGAAATCAACGTGAATTCTACGGAAAGGCTAGAGAGAATGAGAATTCACTCTAGAAAGAAAAGAACACTAGATCATAGTCAAAATAATCATCATGGGAATGAATCTAGCATGCTTTAGAAATCAAAAACCTAGAATGGGAATTCAATCATGAAGATCACACTTGATTTTCCTTCGAAATCATCATGTGGAGATTCACAAAGTTATAGGGTGTATGGATATCCACTCTAGAACATCAGGGATTGGAGGAACAGTCATGGCAATGACATATGATCATCCTCCTAATCATAAAGAATAGAAGAATTCAATAGGATAGAAGATATAGTGTGAGTAGTAGTGAATACCAACCTTAAGGAAGAAGAATCGTTGAAATGCTTTGAGGATTTTGATGAGGATCTCCAAGGTGAGTGCTTAAGAAAGGCTTCCCATGTTCTCCAGAGCCTTAGGAACATAATGGGGCAAATTAACACGAAGTTCTAATAAATAGAGCATCAAAAACCCTAAAAATCAGAAGTTACAAAATAGCCCCTATCTCTATTGGTCGATCAGATTGGTCTGTCAGTCTAATTGACCAAGGTGATCGACCAACCCTGACAGCAAGGCCAAAAACAAGGTTTTTAGGCTCCAAACCTCAAAATTCCAAAGGGGCTTCTCCCAACTCAAACAAGTGACTTACCTAGCATTGAGGAACCTTCCAAAATATGTCAAGCTAGGCCTCAAGTCCATCAACCAAGCTCTTCTTCATCAATATGCAGTTTCTTCCCCAAATCAAATAAGGTTTCCAAATAGGGAACTCCATCATCAATCTCCATGGGTTTTGGTCAAACACCATGTCTTCCACTAAGATGGCCCACAATTGCCTTCTACCTTCACTTCGGGTCTTCAGACCTACAAACAAATAGATTTTCGGGTTAGGGTTTGGGTTGGATTTCACACTCTGTGAACATATCATTTTCTAGGTAGCGAAAGATTAGAGCCATCCACCGTTGCTCAGTTTGTATGTGCATTTGGTCGACCATATTTATGCTTGGAACTAGAAGCTCCGCCATATGTATTACTGGTTTTGTGACATCCATATTCTCTGTAGCTAGTCGTGAGAGTGTGTCTGCTTGATCATTCTCTACTCTAGGAACTTGCCTGACCAATAAATCTTCAAAGTGTTGTTTGTATTTTTTAGGCCAAAAGGCATTACCTTATAGTAGTAACTATCTCTGTTAATAATGAAAGCTGTATGATTTTCGTCACCCAAATGCATTAGAATTTGATTATACCCAGAGTAGGCATCCATGAAACTCAACATCTCGTGTCCAGTAGTTGCATCGATAAGGAGATCTATTCTTGGAAGTGGATAGCAATCTTTTAGGCATGCTTTATTATGGGTGGTATAGTCCATACACATCCTCCATTTTCCATTTGCCCTCTTTACCATGATCACGTTAGCCAGCCAGGTTGGATGATCGATGGGTTTTATAAACCCTGATTGTTTTAGCTTATGCACCTCTATTCGGATTGCCTTATGTTTCTCAAGGGAAAAATTCCTTCTTTTTTGGACAACTGGAATGGCTTGATGATCAATGTTCAGTCTGTGCTCGACCACTCGTCTATCAATACCGAGCATGTCGTCTGCCGACCAAGCAAAGACATTTGAATTCTCCTGCAAGAACTGAGTTAATCTAGCTTTGAATTCTACTTCTTGTTCTGCTCAGATCATTGTCCCTTGATTTGGTTGTTCGGGATTTAGGTAGATCTTTTCAAGCTTCTCCACAGGTTCTGCTATTTGCATAGCTTCTTCGTCTCAAGCATCTCTTACTTCAACTGACATAGTTGAATTGGTTTTTTCTCTCTTTCTCATATAGTTGACATAGCTTTGTCAACTACCTTTCTGGTCGGCACTACATTCCCCTACCCCATTCTTGGTTGGGAATTTCATCTTCATATGTAATGATGATACTACTACTTCTAAGGCACAGAGGGTAGGTCGTCCCAAGATTACATTGTAACCTAACAAATCACGGACGACCATGAAATTTGACTGGACAATTCTATCCCTAAGTTAGTCGCCACTGCAGAGATCTATCCTGATAGTTCCTTCTGCTCGGGTTGAAGACCAAGTGAATCCATAACGGTGTGCTCCACATGGAACGAGCATGCTTTCATCTAATTTCATCTTTTTAAAAGCTTCTAGTGATAGAATATCTGTTGAGGAACCCGTATCTACCAAAACTCTATGGACCTCCATTCCAGCCAGGATGACCTTTATTACTAAAGCATCATCATGAGGGGTCTTTACTCCTTGCATGTCTTTCAAAGAGAAAGTAATGGGTTTTGTTGTGTTTTCAACCCCAGGTTTTTCCAATTCGGCATTCCCTATATCTCAAGCCTTCCTTTTGGCTTGCCTAGCTGGTTTTTTTGTTGGGCCACCGAATACTGTATATATTGGCGAACGCTTCTTGTCGTCCTCTCTATCCTTTGGTCAGCTTTTGTTAGGATTTTGGCACCTCTTTCTACTTGCTGACCTCAATCTTTTTCTACTTCCTTCTGTTTGCTGTTGATTTCTTTGGTTTATTCAAACATATTTCTTCAGTTGTCCTTGAGAAATTAACTTCAATTTCTCCCTTCAATTGTCGACAATCATCCGTCCAATGTCCTTGATCTTTATGAAATTCACAATATTTACTTTTATCGCGACCTTCTAGTCGGGAATAAAGTTTGCTCGGCCATTTGAGTATTCCTTGATTTTTAACCTGCATCAAGATTTTCGACCTTCTGATATCTAAAGGAGTATGTGCTTCTATCAACTTTGCATGGTCTGGTCGACCACCTTTGCTCGAATTGTGGTCGAATTCATACTTAACTGGAATTTCTCTTTATTCATCTTTGCATATGAGGCTGCTTTCTTTTGAGATTCTATCATTTCTGATATTTCTGCTTGCTTGTGGCATAGTTCGAGGAGTTCTGCATATGTTTTAGGCATATCCAACAAGAGACGCTCGAGTAGTCCTTCATGCATGAGCCCCTAGTACAGTGCATGGAAGGCTATCTTCTCATCTAGATTCTAGATTTGGATCGTTAGGTTATTGAACCTTCAAAGATAGCTCCTTACTGATTCCGTCCGACCTTGTTTGATGGAGAACAAAGTATACTCTCTTTTCTTTGTGCTCACCCCACTTTGAAAACATCATAGGAAAACTCGACCAAGATGGTTGAAATTCTTTATTGATCCATTCTGATGTCCCAAAAACCATCCTGATGCAGCACAAATCAAGGAAGCCGGGAAAATTCTACACATGGCAACTTCACAATGTCTGAATGAGGACATTACAGACTTATAGTGCATGATATGATGCCTTGTACATCTCGTTCCATTGAAAATAGTGAAGGTTGGACACTTGAAATTCTTCGGCATCTCTACTTCTGAAATAGCTCGAACAAAAGGGTCTTCTTTCAGGACGGAATAGAGAGCATCTTTCCCTAAATCTTTCAATTTTCTTCAACTTTTCATCCAATTCCTCGAATCGCTTATTGACATAATCAGCGTGTTCGGCATGAACTCCTTTATTAATTTCTCTGTGCTGGTCATCACCTACATGACACGTACTGCTATGTTGATCCTCTTGCTTATAATCAGGAGGAGGGTCCTTAGACGTTGTCTCTCTCAGTGCTCGTACCTTATCTTCGAGCTTCTCTTTTCCCTTATTCGGATTTCTCTGGGATGGTCTTGCTGAGTGGTTAGGCAATGATACAGGAACTTATTTTTTTCTTTTGTTGATGGCCTTCTCTAGTTTCATCAAGATTAATTAAATTAACCAGGTGATAATGTGAAATACAGCCCAAACCCTAACCCGGAAACCCATTTGTTTGTAGGTCCGAAGACCTGAAGTGAAGGAAGAAGGCAATTATGGGCCATCTCAATGGAAGACATGGTGTTTGATCCAAAACCCATGGAGATTGATGATGGAGTTCCATACTTGGAAACCTTGTCAGAGTTGGAGAAGAAACTACACATTGAAGATGAAGAGCTTGGTTGAAGGACTCGAGGCCTAGTTGGACATGGTTTGAAGGGTCCCTCAATGCTATGTGAGTTGCTTGTTGAGTTGGGAGAAGCCCCATCAAAAATCTTGAGGTTTGGAGTTCCATTTCCCTAATTTGGGATTGCTGTCAGCCTAGGTTGACTGGGCCAATTGGCCCAGCTAGTCAGCCCACAGTCATAGGGGCTTATGCGTGAAATTTTGATTTTTAGGGTTTTTGATGCTCTATATAATGGGACTACATGGTTTTCAGCCCCACTTGTTTCTAAAGCCTCTGGAGAACGTGGGAAGCCTCTCTCAAGTTGTGGAAGATCCTGTGTGAATTCTCAAGCTTTTCGGTGAATTGTAATCACTCATAATCTTCCATTGATTTATTCTTCTATTGATCTCTTCTCATCTCTGTGATTATGAAGATGGTTTTGTATCATTGCAATGACCTCTCCCTCAATCTCTGTAGTTGTGAGTGAATCTCCATTCACTCCAATGTTTCTATGATCTACACAACCTAATTTTAGAGTAAGATCTTATGAGATTTTCATAGATGTATGATTATTTAATTGTTTTTTTATTTCTAAAGCATGCTAGGTTCATTCCAATGATTAGTTCTATCTAAGATCTGTTGTTCTTTTCTTTCTAGAGTGAATTGTCATTCTCTCTAGCCTCTTCGTATAATTCACAAATTGTTTTCTCTGAAAACCTAATTTTTTATAAATTTAGAATTCTATCCTTTTGATCAATATTGATGCCTAATCTATGCTAGTTAGTCTTAGACTATTGTTCTAGAGTTTCCCTTAAATTTTCAGAGTGTTTTGAATCCCGGAAGTTGAGTTTCGGATCAAAATTCAGATTTTTCTGTTCGTACTATTCACTGGGTCAACTGGGTCAGGCTGCCCAGCCAATCAACCCACAGTGACAGTAGCTGATTGTTTATCTGTTTCGATCCGTTTGACTTCCGATCTTCGAGGGTTTGTTCCTAATGATTGAACTATGTTTGTTAAGGGTTTATTTGCTAACCTTGGACCTATCCTCATTCTTTTTCCGGAATTCTTCGACGTTATTTAAGGTAAGGACGGTGGATTCTCTAATAACCTAAAATGCATGTTTACTTGTTTATGATTCGGATTGCATGATCATACTGTTGTTCCTTTAATTTTCTTATAATTAAATTACTGTTGTAAGTACTGTAATTATAATAGGTCTTGTTCATGTAATTCTTTTATTATTTTGATCATGTATGAATGATTATTTCTCTATGTATTGATTCGTCAATTGTGCTTATGAATGACTGATTGGGAATGTGATTACATAAGTATAATTAGGGAATGGGGAATGTCCTTTTGACATTTCTGTCTTTGGACATCAGTGGAGGTTGTGAAACCCAGTCCTAACCTAACCCTGACCTTGACCCGATGACCCGGTTGTTTTTAGGTCCGAAGACCCGGAGTAAAGGAAGAAGCCAACTATGGGCCATCTCAGTAGAAGACATGGTGTTTGACTTTGAACCCATGGTTGTTGATGATGGAGTTCCATACTTGGAAGTCTGTGCAGATTTGGAAAGGAAGCTGAGATTAGTTGAAGGACTTGGAGTATTATCTGACTTGGTTTGAAGGTATTTCTGCACACTAGATACGTCACTTGATGTGTGTGTAAAAGCCCATAAGGTTTAGAGCCCATTTGATCCTTCAATTCCCTGATCATTCCTTACTGTCTGCCTTGGTCGACTGGACCACTTGACCAAAGGATTGCCAAATCCGTGAAATTGTAATTTTAGGGTTTTTCACTTTTATTTAAACCCTACTTCGTGTTTCTTTGTTACGGCTGCCTCCTAAACACTTTTTGAACAAGAGAAGACCTCTCCAAAACTCTCTTTGGTGATTTCTAAGACTCCTCTGCAGATCTGAAGCCTCTCATCGCTGTTCTGACAATTCCAGGTTAGTAATCACTTTGACATTGCAAATTTCTTCTCTTCGATCTTGTTCTTGATTGAGATCAGGAAGAAGATGTTGCATCCTTGTAACCATCTATTCCATGATCTCCTTCGTTTCTTTGAGATCTATGATCATCGTCATGATCTTAACCCTAGTCGAATAAATTTCTTGAAACCCTGTGTAAAATCCAACTTTTACCTAACCTTGACCTGACCCGGTCATTATTATGTTTGTAGGTCCAAAGACCCGAAGTGGTGGTAGGAGGGACTTATGGGCCCTACTGGTTGATGACGTAATGTCGGGATTCCAGTTTATGGACATTGATGATGCTGCTCCTTCCTTGAGCACATTACCAGTGCTAAGTTAGAATCTACGCACTGATGAAGAGCGAGACAGTTGAAATAGCAAACGGACTCCTGTGCATAATCCGAAGGCACTCCCTGAAACTAGACCTCTTGAGTGAACTGTAGGAGAAAACCCCATGCAATTTGATCTTGTATAGCCCTCCAAGTCCGCACCTAAAGTTGCTGAACTATTCTGTAAAATTTCTGCAGAGATTGTTTTGGTCGATACTATTGGTCGATACCATCAACCAAAGGTATCGACCAACAAGTCTGCTGAGCCCAGATTTAAAGATTCTTGGAATATTCTTTTCTATTTATTTATTCCTCGAGACTGGAGCCCTATTCTCGCGTTTTTAACATCTGGGAACGTGAGAGAGCCTCCCAAGAACTCCTCCTTGGTAGTGGTGAAGCATCTTCTTCATCAATCATTGCCAACCACTCATTCCTACTTTCTTGTTCCACTTTAAAGGTATGACTCTCTCTCCTAATCACTTTCTCACTCATCTTTTCTCTATTTTACTGTTGGGACCATGGCCAAGGTGCTGCAACCTTGCATACACCTTGCCATGAACCTTCTAAACCCCATACAATGATGTTTTCACCGATATGACTATGATTGATTCACCTCATGATCATTGACTACACATTTCCATGATTTATTGCTTACCAACTTGCTTTATTTACCAAAACTGAGATGAAGCTCATGATTAACCTAATCTATACCTTGCATATGTGCTCCATGTTACTTCTAAACGATTCCCTACCTAATCCCCCATGTTTTCCCCTAACTTGCATTGAGATATAGCCAATGCCATGATCTACAACTCTTAACCTTAATATGTCAATTTGGGGATTTCCAAATGGACCATTGGATTATGAAAGTTTCTTGATAATTAGTGTCCCCATGTTGTGCTTAGACTATCCTCCAAGTTTCATGTCAATCCGAGACCCGGAAGACCAAATCTGGGCAAGAATCCAAAAAGCCAGCTTGCTGTCCTGGAATTGATTTGGTCGATACTATTGGTCAATACTATCGACCAAATGTATCGACCAATAGAGTTCTTGTCGGCAACTTTTGCCCGATTCGATTCGTTTGATCTCCGATTGTTCTGATTTCTTCTCTAACCTTTCATATATGCTTGTTTAGGACTTTAAGACTATTTGGGCCATTGCTTGTGATCTTGGACCATTCTCTTCTCCGATTCAAGGTAAGGATAGTTATCGATGTAATTACCTAGGATATGGAAATCTTGACTTGGTATTCCTAACCTAGTAAATATAGTTTCTATTTCATATTCTTATCGTGTTAGACTTGCTACATATGTCTTTTAACAGTAGCTTTGTGTTTACATTATATTACTCCAATGTTTTATCATGTTTATCAATTTCAATATATGATGACTTATGTCAATGTCATGAATTGAATGTTTATTATGACGTTGTATCTTGTGAACTAATATGATGAACTTGGGCATGTGATTGCTTAAGTATAACTTGGGATTGAGGGGTACCCTACTGGTGCTTCTGTCCTTGGACATCGGAGGGAATAGTATGGGATGTTCTCCGAAGGTGTCCATTGACGCTTTCCGGGTTATTGAATGACATGCATAGGATTTGTCTAGATGTATGGCTAGGATGTCCCTATCATATCAGACCCGATTCGAAAGGGCATTGAGACCGAACAACCCGTGGTAGTAGTGTGGATTTGTGGGCGCTCAAGACCGGTATCCACTCCGTGAGAGGACATAAATTGCATTACGGTTACCCGAAAGGGGCCATTTATTGGTAGGGTTACAAATGGCTAGACTTGGGCTCACGGGCACTCAAGACCGGTGAAATGATCCATGAGAGGGACGTGAGAGCTTCCCGTTTACCATTTGTGGATGACCAATAGGGTTGATGAGTCCGGTGAGTAATATCCGTGACTCTAGTGTGAAGGATACCGGAAAGGATCCCGAGAGGGGAGGAATGGAAGTATCTGGAACTGGCATGATATGATTAAGTAGATGACTTGCATTGGGCTAGGCTATACCTTGACATGCGCCAATACTTAGACCAAACGGTGATGTGAGAGAGCGGTGACCGAAACCCCAACCATGGATTTGTCCGAGAGGGATGCGGGACCCAATTCCCCCGGTGATGAGTGATCGAGACTACCTAAAGAAGTATGGTGCTATGACTTAAAGCATGTCTACCATAGATGACCAGCATACTTAGAATAAAGTCATATTGCATTATATGCCTCATATCATCTGCATCATTTTATGATTATCTTGTGGTTTATGTGTGGTGGGATAACTTCCTTGCTGAGTTCTTTTGAACTCATTCCTTTTCTGTTGCAATATTTTGTTAGGCTATTCTACAGGTGATTACTCTGATGGCACCCTCCCTGAGGCTGACCCAGATACCTCATACTACCATCCGGAGGCTGGCTACGTTGAAGACTTCGGTGACCATACCGAAGAAGATTACCAGGCGTACCAGGGTTAGCCCCGGAGTTGTATGGGAGCAGTCATGTTGGGTCTCCATGGTCCTCAACTTTGAAGAAGATATATTTATTATGGAGGAGACCTATGAGTAGTTACCCCTTCTTTTGTGACAGTATACTTAGAAGAATTGTAATAACTTTAACTTACCTTTATAACTTGAGACTTGTACTTAACTAAATTTTGACCTCACTTCCGTTTGGTGAAGGAGTGGATTCCGCCCACTGCCTTCTTAATTTATCTGATTTGATATTTATTTCCGCACTCTGATTATGTCTGACACCTTATTTCTGAATTCCATGATCATTCATTATTAGTTTATGATTATTATCTGTTCATGATTGTATTATCGTCGATGTGGATTATGTGGTCCCTGAACTATGGATCTTTGGGGCTGTGGATCACATCCCGGGTATGCCAAATAGGGTACCGGCTGGGTGGATGTGACACCTTGACCCTTGTTTGATTTTTGGAAAACTTTGGTAACCTCCCATGCGAGGGAAACCTCATGGGTAATATTTAGGTTAATCTAAACTTGATCTTCATTGATTAACTTATTATGTTCTTGATTGCAATCATTCCCTTTCTTTCTGTGATCATACCTTTTCATGGGAACCATAAAGGTTGAAACCCTAATTTCTTGGGTTAAATCAAGAACCCATATTTTGACCATGACTTGATGATTTTATCTTCCAATATGATTCTAATACATCCTAGGAAGTTCCCCTTCAAATTTCGGATCAATCCGACTTCAAACGATGAAGTTATGGCCAAAGCAATCTGTACAATTCCGTACTGACTTGCTTGGTCGATTGGGCTAGTCTACCAAGCACTTGACCAAAGGAGTCAATAGCTTCGTTTTTCGACTAATTTGATTCGTTTGCTCTCTAATCTTTTAGGCATCTTTCCTAATGTTGTATCCATGATTGTTAGGAGTTTATTTGCTAAGTTTGGAGTTGCTCTCTTTGATCCTTGGATTATCTTCGGCGATAATCAAGGTAAGGACAATTATTTCATAATAACATAGATCCAATACTCTCTGGTTTCTACTTTATGAAACTA
Organism: Hakea prostrata; assembly: GCF_041222555.1. Lineage (NCBI taxonomy): Eukaryota > Viridiplantae > Streptophyta > Magnoliopsida > Proteales > Proteaceae > Hakea > Hakea prostrata. Next base: position 41,976,085 of record NC_142601.1, on the reverse strand, counting down.
TGAGTTTGTTTACTGTTCTTGTACTTTATACTTCTGATGTACTACTGTAAGTACAGTAGCACTTCACTTATGTTTTCTTTTTCATTATTCAAGTTTATATGAATTGCTTATTATTATATTGTTAATGATTAGATCATGATTGTATATTCTCTTTTATACGATGAATTGATGGTGTATGTCATGACTGATCTGAGAATGTGTTTGACTAGGTATGGTTTGGGATTGGGAAGTGTCCTTTTGACACTTCTGTCCTTGGACATCGGAGGGAATAGTATGGGATGTTCTCCGAAGATGCCCATTGACGCTTTCCTGAATCATATATTGGTTGTTATCCTAGGGTTGTCTAGCAGTGTTTGGCTAGGATGTCCCCATTATATCAGACCCAAATCAGAAGGGTATTGAGACCGAACGACCCGTGGTAGCAATGTGATTCACGGGCGCTCAAGATCGGTAACCAACCCGTGAGAGGACGGGAATCATATTGTGGGGGCCATTTATTGGAGGGTTGCATATGGCTAGACTTGGGCTCATGGGCGCTCAAGACCGGTAACCAACCCGTGAGAGGACATGAGAGCTTCCCGTTTACCATATGTGGATAACCAATAAGGTTGATGAGTCCGTAGTACAATGAAGCGCAAGCCGATGAAGCGTACTACACGCAAGGTATTGGCAACAATCAAGATTACCCTGATGATCCCTCAGGCGATCACATTTCGTACTACAATTAGAGGCAACGTGGAAATTGGAACATCTTTGTTGGATTGATGAAGTCCACTATTTTGAAGATGTTATCTATAGGATAGAAAACTCTTAGTTTAGTTGTCTTTCTTATTTTTCATTTGTTTCAGTTGTTATTTCTTTTAGACTTATGCGCTACTTTTCCGTTGTATCTGTGGAGTGAGTTTCCGCCACACTCTACTTCTTTTGATATCTTCGGATATCTGGAATCATTTTCTGGCACTCGATTATATTGTTTATTCATTTCTTGACTTTAATCTTTTGTTTATAATATTTAAACCATGATTATCTCTTGTTTATGATTATGTTATTGTATATGTGGGAGGATGATTTCCTCGATACTTGATCTTCGGGGCTGTGGATCACACTCCCGGGTATGCCAGTTAGGGTACCGGCTGGGGGGATGTGACATATGTGGTATGGAACGCTTTTCAATGATGCCCCTTGACTCTTTCCCGGATTATTGGTTGACATACCTAGGGCTTGTTTAGCAGTGTTTGGCTAGGATTACCCTATTATATCATACCTGATTCGGAAGGGTATTGAGACCCAGTAACTCATGGCAACAATGGAGGTTTGTGAGCGCTCAAGACCGGTAACCAACCCGTGAGAGGACATGAGTCACATTGTGGGGGGTCATTCATTGGTAGGGTTGCAGTAGTAGACTTGGGCTCATGGGCGCTCAAGACTAGTAACCAACCCGTGAGAGGACATGAGAGCTTCTTGTTTACTATTTGTGGGTGACCAATAGGGTTGATGAGTCCGTAGTCCGAGTTGGTTGCAGTCATAGAATACGATGACTCTAGTGAGAAGGATACCATAAAGGACCGCGAGAGGTGAGGAATGGAAGTATCTAACTTTGAGTTGATATAACTAAGTAGAAGACTTGCATTGGGCTAAGTTTAACCTTGACATCCGCCAATACTCAGATCAATGATGATGTAAGAGAGCGGTGACCTATACCCCAGCCATAATGTTCGAGAGGGATGCATGACCCAATTACCACCGGAGAACCCAATATACCGAGATGGTTGAGGGTGAGTGATTTGAGACCTACCCAGAGGAGTATGGTGCTATGATTTAAAGCATGTCTGTCAATAGAGACCAGCATACATAGAGTTAGAATCATACTTGCATGTCTGTTTCATATCATGTTGCATCCTCATGTTTTATTGTGTTATTATGGAATGAACTGCCTTGCTGAGTTCTTTTGAACTCACTCCTTTTTGCAACAACTTTGTTAGATCTATCTGCAGGTGTTGATGGTTATGACGGATCAGCATATGAGATTGCCCCGGATGACTCATACTACACCCAAGGTGCTAGCTACGATGACTACGTCGGTGAAGACTATCATGGTGACAGAGGAGCGTATCAGGATTAGTCATACTCATGTGCTAGTACAGCGTTATTTGGATATATAGACTTTTACTTTTGGAATTGTTCTCTTTAGACTTGAAGAAACATTAGTTTAGATTTTGATTACTTCTTTTCTTTTCCTTTTATTTTGGGAATCAGTTGTAATATTTCTTTTTAGTTTCTATCTATTTTCTGCTGATGTTACTGTAGAGTAATTTTCCGCTACACTCTACATTTGATTTATTCTATTGGTATCATTTCCCGCACTCTGATTATATTGTATATTCTTTGAATCTTATCTTGATCTCTCAGTTAATATAGTTAACATTGATTTTAGTCTTGTTCTTGATTATATTAAATCACACACTCGGGTATGCTAGATAGGGTACCGGCAGGGTGGATGTAACAGATATGCTCTTGGGGCGACCTGTTGGCGAATGCTTACCCGAACCAATTCGTTCAAACTCAAAATTTACTTCTAGAGCTCATTGAACTAATCTATAGTAATGAATTGGTTAGGTCATTTTGGAATGACATCACCATGAGTAACCCTCGTGACACCTAGGGGAACGTTTCCCATATTAATCTCTTGTTCACCTTCACTAGATTCACTTCCAACTAATAAGCCCGATTTGGTCTTCATGTTGACTTTTTTATCAGTTTCCCACAGATGGCACCAATTGTTGCTGCATAATCCTACTCGCCCAATCAACAGAGTGTACCTGCAAGAATGTGCTCAACTGGGGTGGTCGAGTAGCACCTCCGACAATCAAGTTAAACGAGTTCTCTCTAATGGGAATTTTCAGAAATGCAACAAGCAATGAAACAATAAGAGTAATGGCTCTTCTGAACCTACCTCCTTCTGTCGCTTGCTCGTCCTTTTATAGAATTCTTTAGAACTTTAATTGTTCTAGTTTATCTTGAACTCAACCCTTATCTAGCTAGATTCCCACTTGGACTCCTTTTGTTGAGTTCATCTTAAACTTGACAAGGTCAATCCAAATTTTTCCTTGATCCGGAATCTATCTTAAGGGATAAGCATTATCACAAACATGTTATCTTCGACCTTGCTTCTGGGTTGACCATACTATGATCGACAATCTTTTATCTGGTCGGACCAAACTGGTTCAGTCTTATTTATAATTTCCATATTAAGTGCAAAAAAGTAATGGCTTAAAACTGATCTTTAATGTAATCCAATGATAATTAAAATTCACCTCTGACAAATTTAAGCCTAAATGCACCTGAAGCGAGGAAATCAGCAAGCGAATTGGCTAATCTATCAACATATTTGAACTGGATGCAGTAGAAATCTGGTTCATCAAATCCCATAGGTGACAGTACCGCATCCGTGAACCGATCAAAGACCTGGTGCCATTTGGGGAAAGTCGTCCTTCGCTGAAAGTCCCTTAACTGCAACATGTTAATGTTTCTGGTTCTCACTTCTCTTAACTTTTTGATCTGACGTTAATGTCAACTAATGGCGAACCTTTAAATTAAGTAGAATTCTTTCGCCAGAGGCTCCAATTAACCTCCTTTCTTTTCTTTTCTGTTTTTTTTTTTTCAGTAGAATTGACCTCCTTTCTATAGCATCTTGTTTTCAAAACAACTTCAGATTTTTAAGTACTGCCTCAGAGATCTTGTCCCACCTAGATTTTCGAAAACAACTTTTCATTCATATGGCGAATTTTCTTCTTTTGGTTGGCCTTGTTTCTCTGCACACCACAACATTTGAGAAATTATTGCTCCTATATGAAGTTAGTGTAACCAATAAACCCATATAAATAACAAATGTCAATCCCTCAATCCTCATGCCTTTACATCAATAGACCAAGTTCTTGAATTTCTGAAACAGAGAACAAAAACACAACGAATGGCTTGCAGCAAGGTGATTGCCATGCTTTTAATATCTGCAATGATCCTCATGTTCGATGTTCAAGTAGTTGAAGGGGCCGATTCATGTCTGATAAACTGCATGCCTACATGTACGAAGGATTGTGAAGATGGGTGGGTGTCTCAGTATGAAACGACGGCGCTTACTTTGGTCTTTGTAATATATTATGTTCAGGGAGTTACAAAATTATAACTTTAAATGTATACATGTAATCTTGTGCTGTTGGTTCTTTTAGATTCTACCTGAATCACTGACACCATGTAAAGATTTCACGCATACAGGCATGTTGTTGAACACCGGCCATGAGGATCATTGTAGATATTAAAAGCATGGCAATCACCTCGTTGCAAGCCATCGGTTGTATTTTTGTTCTCTGTTTTAGAAATTCAAGAACTTGGTTTTATTGATGTAAATGCATGAGGAATTTCTCAAAGGTTTGGCTTCTATTGCTTTTACCTCAACACTGTTATACCAAAAGTGGCTCTGGATGGCCCCCTAGTTTGGCAAATAGAGGTGGGTGGAGTTCATTTTGAAGCCCTCATTTTGACACATCACTGGAGATGATGGTAGAAGCCTAACTCATTCACGTCATTTGGACCCCTCAATTGGACACCTTGAGCTGCCACGCCTAGCTTGCACGTAGATCTAGTCGAAAGTAGATCGGCCAGAATAATCTGATTTCTGGCAGCCAGCACAATTATGTGAGCTGCCACGCCTAGCTTGCACGTAGGTTTGGCCCATCAAGTCAACAGCCCAGCTACCCACTTGTCCCTTCATTATGAACCCCAGTTGCCTTTTAGGCATTTCGTCAAACACATATTTGGCTAAAATATCTCCCTGTTTCTGAAACCCCCCATATTGGCTAAAAAATCTCCCTTCATTATGAGCCCCACTAACCTATTTGTCTTCTCTTATATAGGCTTCTCTTACCATGTGATATATCTCATAGATTTAAAATTGTAGGTAAAAAATTTATATCTTTATTCTAGAAATAGAAGGGAGAATAATCCTTATCTGAATTCGTTCATCCCAATATAGAATTATTGTAGCGAAAATAAATTAGATTACACGTCCTCATTCCTCCACGAAATCGTCACCAGTAAGTTTCCACAATCACGAGGAAAGATAATAGATTCCACAACCCAAATGCCATGTGGATGGAAGAAATTAGAAACCAAGACTGAGGAGAAGAAGATCCTCGAAAGCCTTTTCCTTCCTGCGTTTCTTGGAGAGAGGGAGAGAGGGGAGCTGCCTTTTGGAAATCTCACGTATGTGTAATGCAATGGATATTGAAGTGATGTGGTAGTTATCTAAATATAACCCTATATTTTGTAACCGCCCTAAAGTGAGTTTTCAATTTTTACCTTGGGTATATTATTATTAATAAATTAATAAATGCTAACATCTCCCACTTGCACAAGGGCAAGTGTTAATCTCTCTGTCACAATGTGTTCCAAACACACATGTATAACCTCTCTATCACAATGTGTCATAGATACACATGTATATCCCAGATATACATATTCTTGATCTCCCTACTATGTATCCCATATACATAGACCACTTGTGTCTCCAGACACCAACATCCACAATTCATACTGGCAAATGAATTGTGCGACTAGTGCTATACCTACACTTATGAGCTCAAAACTAGAAACCTTCCCAAGAAAACAGAATGGCACATCACTCACAAAAAAAATCAAATAAGCATTAGAATACCACAGTATCCTAGGTTTATTCAAACTCACTATAGAAAAAGGTATCTCGATCCCTTTGAGAGATCACATTCTTGTCTTTAAAATGTTTACTACTGTAACACATACAGTTGGCACTAGCAAACACTTTTAAGGTGCAATTGAATCAAACATTTCCTTTCTCCCTAGACCATCACTACACTTGGGATTGACTCATTTCCTGATAATGCCCATTTAGGTTGAATCAATCATGACCATAGGCAACACCCCAAAGTAGCCACATCAACCTTTCGTTTCTTGATGTCGTCGAAAGTCACTAAGAACACTAATGGACCATAAGGTCCAGGACTCACACAATGAAAAGAGTAGGGATCCATCATCTCATTTCCAATGATCTCTAAACACACATAGTATGATATATGTGCTATGGCGGAGCATTCTATACATAATAGAACGTATGTTTTTCCCAATACCATACAAGTCTTAGTCTAATCGCAACCTCTTACGCCAAACCTGAGTTTCTTTATTGTCGCTACCCTAGCGCCACATAAAGTACTCGCACTGGCTTTTATAGGTAACATGAATAGTGGGAACATTCATGTCGATTCTCTTCACAATAGAGAAACTCATCTTGACTCCAAATCAACGCGACAACATGATTATGAATTGACCTACAAAAATTCATTCACAATCCGTCTCATCTCTGCTCGCCTCCAAAGCGCTAGAGGCGAATGCTCGTGTGAGTGAGCCATTCTCATGCCTATTGACATATCACGTTTTATGCTAGAAGAACACAATCACACAGAAAGTGAGAAAACAAATGCTGGAATGAACTCATATTACTCAATAATAAGAAAGTTTCAGTACAAAAATATGTCACAATCTATGCAAGCCCAAGGACTTTACGTGAGAAATAAAAACATTATTGACTATATGTTTGGTAAGAGGGTTAGCTACCATCTGACTAGTAGATATGTGCTTAAGTACAACTTTCTGCCTTGCTACAATGTTTCTAACAAAATGATATCTCACTTGTATATGTTTGGTCTTTCCATGATACTTGGGGTCCTTGACATAACTAAATGCTACATTCTATCACAGAAGACAAAGGCAGGCTCTTTGGATGTTAGCACAAATCTAGTATGTCATAGGAATCTCCTCCACCAAACAACCTCTTGAATCGCAGCTGAGTGTGCCACATATTCTGCTTCCATGGTCGAGAGTGATATACAAGTCTGCTTCTTGCTACACCACGAAATGGCCCCGCCATTCTGCAAGAAAGCATATCCAAAGGTTGATTTGCACTCATCAATGTCTCCAGCCCAGTCAGCATCGCTATAGCCAACTAATCGCAAACCCGATCCTTGGTAATACAGCATGTAGTTACTTGTTTCTCTGAGATATCTCAATATCCTCTTGACTGTTTTCCAGTGCTCTATGCCTAGGTTTGATTGGTACCGACTAACCCAACCCACTGCATAACAAATATTAGGCCTAGTACACATCATAGAGTACATAAGGCTACCCACTGCACTAGAATATGGAACTCTTTCCATCTTAGTTTTCTCATCTGGAGTCTTAGGACCCATATCAAGGCTCAAATGCAAACCCTTCTTCACTGGAGTATCTATTGGTTTTCAATTGTGCATCTGGTATCTTGTCAAGACACTATCTGTCACATCCTGCAAAATCCACCCAGGGGGTACCCTATCTAGATTACCCGGGGGAGTGATCCACGATCCCAACGATCCAGTTTAGGAACGATCATAACCACTTAGCACAATAATATAATCAAAAAGCAATAACAAATCTTTGTATTCAAGTAATTTAATAATAAAAGTCAAGAAAGGATCACAGAAGGATCACAAAAGAACATCAGAGTACGGAAATGATATCAATAGAATAAATAGTCAAAGTACGAAATGAAGGGGGAAACCCATTCTACAATAACAGCGGAAGGTAGATCGAAATAAAGTAAAGGTTACAACCAGTTCTCAAAAGAAGGGAAAGAAAAAGGTAAGCAACCAAGTTACAGTTTCTTCTAACTTATACAATGTTTCCTCAATAACATAATCATATGAAGCTAGACAAGGCCGAATCCGCAATGACAAATATCAGTCTCGTACTGATAGTCTTCACCAACGTAGTCACCATGATCAGTAGTGTATGAGTCATTAATTTGGTCCTCATAGTGTTGACCATCATAGTCAACAGTACTAGTACCTGTAGATAAGTCTAACAAAAGAAGTTGGAAAAAGGAATGAGTTCAAAAGAACTCAGCAAGGCAGTTATTCCATAATAACACAGATACATGATACAAAGCATAGCACGATGCAAGATGATATGAAATAGATGATGCAAATATGATTTTAACTCTATACATGCTAGTCTCTATGGTAGACATGCTTTAAGTCATAGCACCATACTTCTTTGGGTAAGTCTCAGTCACTCAAGCCACTGGTTGGTAATAGGTCCTGCATCCATCTCGGACAATCCATGGCTGGGGTTTCAGTCACTGCTCTCTCACATCACCATTTGGTCTAAGTATTGGCGCATGTCAAGGTAAAGCCTAACCCAATGCAAGTCATCTACTCCGTCGTATCATGTTAGATCCGGATACATCCATTCCTCCCATCCCGGGATCTTTTCCGGTATCCTTCACACTAGAGTCAGCGTATCCAACTCTCTCAAATACGGACTCATCAACCCTATTGGTCATCCACAAATAATAGAAGGGAAGCTCTCACGTCCTCTCACGAATATGACTCACCGGTCTCGAGTGCCCGTGAGCCCAAGTCTAGCTATTTGCAACCCTACCAATGAATGGCCCCTTTCGGGTATCCGCAATGTGATTTATGTCCTCTCAAGGATATAACTCACCGGTCTTGAGCACCCATCAAATCACACTACCACCACGGGTCGTTCGGTTTCAATGCCCTTCTGATTCGGGTCTGATACAACAAGGACATCCTAGCCAACACATCTAGACAAGTCCAATATATGTCATCCAATAATCCGGGAAAGCGTCAATGGGCATCTTCGGAGAACATCCCATTCTATTACCTCTGATGTCCAAGGACAGAAATGTTAAAAGGACATTCCCCAATCCCAAATCATACTTATCCAATCACATTCTCAGTTTCATCATATCATACACACATGATACTTCATCATATTGAAAGATAAGTCATAACATCACATTATCAATCATATATGAAATTGACAAGAAATAATAATCATGATAAGTAAGAGTATGTAAACATGATACTACTATCATAAGGTACTTACAGTAGCATATGATGTCCAAATACAACCAATAAGCTAAGCCTACTAAGTTGTCAACATCAAGGTAACAATCACATAGTCTATGTTATATGGTGATAACCGTCCTTACCTTAATCGAACGAAACTAATACCAAGGATCACTTAGAATAGTCCCCAAATCAGTGCTTGTACCCTAGACAACATATGTGCAACATTAGAGAAAGAAACAATCAAATCGGAGGTCAAACGAATCAAATCGAGCAAATACAATTTTGTTGTACTCAGTTGGTCAACTGACTGGTTGACTGACTCAGTCAACCAAGCAATCGACCAAGTGAATAGTAACGGGGCAGATTTTGGATTTTTTATCCAAAACCTAACTTCTAGAGCTTAGATTGCTCTGAAACTTGAGGGAAATGTTAGGAACAGTATACGAACACTATCTAACAAGTAATTAGCAAAATCCAATGGCCCCAATTGAAAACCCCCAATTTGAAACCCTAATATCAATATGTCAAACATCATAATCTATAAAGAAATCGATTGCAATTGTAAAGGGAGATCAGGGAATTAATTAATGGGATGATGGGCAACAAATTAGAAACAATTACTAATATTAAATCAGACCTAGCATACTATAGGAATCAGTTTAGGGAAGAAATTAAGTTGTCATGAAAGAAATCATAAGAATAAACAAAGTTAAGAATCAAATATGATATGCATAGCATTAATGGAATGAAAAGAGGGGTTATTCTAAATCAAAGAGGTTGTAGAAGAGGTGGTTGCAAGGTTGCAGCACCTTCTTCATAACCTCAGTAGCAAGAACAAGATTAGAAAGGAGTAAATTAGAGAGAGAGCAGCAAATCTTACCTTGCAGGTGAATTTAGAGAGAAGAAGATTGAAGAACCTTGTAGGAGTTCTTCACCAAGGCCAAGGAGGAGCCTAAGAGGAGCCTTCCCACATTCCAAGTGAGTCCCAACAGAAGAATAGGGTTAAAGCCCAGAAGATCCACATAAATAGAACCCAAAATGACCAAAAAACCAGATTTTCTCGGGCTTATAAATCCTTTGGTCGACTGATTGGTTGACTGGCCCAGTCGACCAAGCCAATCGACCAAGCAAGGACAGTAACTTGGGGGAGGGGATTGGAGGCCGATATCAACTCAAATTCACTTGGGCTTTCTCCTACAAATCAATCAACAAGTCTAGGTCAGAGAATTACCTTTGGAACATGTCTGGGAGTGCATTAGGTCCACCAACTAAACTCCCCTTCTTCAAGTTACAGATTCTTAACTAACATTGACAATGCATCCAAGTATGGAGCACCATCAACAAAATCCATGGGTTTCGGGTCAAACACCATGTCTTCTACAGAGAGGGCCCATAGAGACATCTTCCTTCACTTCGGGACATTGGATCTATCCTAAGGGAAAGATCTGACATGACTTCCTAAGACTTTCAAAGGTAGCAACACTGATATCAAGGTCCAACTTCAAGGTCTAACACTAAACAAGTCTTTCTTCACCCAAAACAAATAGGGTGTCCTGGCTAGGTTTGGGCTGAATTTCACACTGTCAATATAGGTCTCTTGAGATAAACCCAGTAATCTCTTTTGCCTATTTCTGACAATCTTGACACCAAACACATAGCTTGCTTCACCCATGTCCTTCATATCAAATACGAAGGACAACCATTTCTTAATGGTTTCCAATAATTCCTTGCTATTGCTAGCCATGAGTATGTCATCTACATACAGTGTCAAAATGACATAATTACCATTAGATCTCTTGGTGTAAACACAGTGGTCTTCCTCAATCATGAAAAAATCATTTTCCATCATAGCTTGGTGGAAGCACACATTCCACTGTCTAGATGCTTGCTTTAAGCCATACATGGACTTCTTGAGTTTGCACACTTTCGCTCTAGTCCTTTAGCTTCAAAGCCTTGGGGTTGATCCATATAGATCTCTTCTTCAAGTTCTCCATTGAGAAAACCATGTCTTTACATCCATCTAGTAAAGCTCCAAGTCCAACTGAGCAACAATGGCTAATATGAGGCGAATGGAGGCAAACCTAACCACAAGGGAAAATTTTTCCTCATAATCAACGCCCTCTTGTTGGGTGTAGCCCTTGGCCACTAAACGAGCCTTGAATCTCTCAATAGATCCATCTACCTTTCTCTTGATCTTGATTACCCACTTGTTTCCAATTGCCTTTCAGCCCGGTGGTAAGTCAACCAAGTCCTAGACATGATTGACTTTCATCAACTCCAGCTCTTCCTCTATTGCTTTCAACCATTCATTTGAGCTTGTTCCCGCAAGAGCTTCCTGCACACTCTTTGATTCATGCTCATCTACTAGAGTCATCTCACAGTTAGTCTCTTCAAGAGCTAGCATGTAGGCTTCATCCCCTATGTCGAAACATCGACGAGGAACTAGCCCACACTCACTACGGCCCAAGTGCATGTTAGATTGCTCACCCTTTGAGATAGCTATCACATCTGCACTCCCACTCCCACTAGGATCTTCTGGATAAACCCCATGTTCATTAACTAGAATCTGAATCCCTAGAGTGACAAGATCACTATCTTGTATCTCAAAGAATTCAGATGATTCTTTGCAAACTCTTGCAAAAGATGGAAAATCATTTTCCAAGAATGTTGCATCCCTGGACTCAAGTTCCATTCTCCTCTCATTCTTATCTAGCCCAATAAAGACATGGCCCTTTGAGAGTTCAGAATATCTTACAAAAATACACTTTTTTCCTCTAGGTCCATGTCACATCCACCAAGCCGGTACCGGTACCCTACCAGGCATACCCGGGTATGTGATCCATAGCCCTGAAGATCGAGTATCGAGGAACCATGCCTCATACATCCACGATAACATAATCATGAACAAATATAATCAATGTAATGACACATAAACAATGAGATCAAGACAAGATTAAAAGAGACAATATACTCAAAGTGCGGAAGTAAATGATACCAAAGCATAAATATAATCAGAGTGTAGAAAGTGAGCGAAAATCACTCCCTAAATCGCAATGGAAAGTATTCGAATAACAGTTAAGGGGTTACAATCCAAGTCTCAAAAAGAGAAATAAAGGGATAAATATCTAAATAAATGTTTCCTCAGTCATATACAAAATATCCTCGAAAACATAAACAAGAGACACGAGGCATGGCCGAATCCGCTCCCGAGAAGATCTAGTCCTGGTAGACAGCATAATCCAATGAGGATCTTCACAATAGTCTTCGTGATCGCCAGCACCATAATGGTAGTGTGACTCATCAAAGGGTGCCTTATAGAATTGGCCATCCAGTTCTTCGGTACCTGTGGAATAGTCTAACAAAACATTTGCATAAAAGGAGTGAGTTCAAAAGAACTCAGCAAGGCAAGTTATTCCATAATACATAATTAACATGATCCAAACATAGCACGATGCAAGATGATATGAAACAGACGATGCATGTATGAATCTAACTCTGTGTATGCTAGTCTCTATGGTAGACATGCTTTAAGTTATAGAACCATACTTTCTTGGGTAGGTCCAGTCACTCATCTCCAGTAGGCAATGGGTCCTGCATCCCTTGGGACAATCCATGGCTGGGGTTTAAGTCACCACTCTCTCACATCACCATTTGGTAAAAGTATTGGCACATGTCACGGTAAAGCCTAGCCCAATGTATCAAGCTAGATCTAGATACTTCCCTTATGGCTACAACCAACTCGGTTCAGTATCCTTCACACTAGAGTCACGTATCCTATGGCTACAACCAACTCAGACTATGGATTCATCAACCCTATTGGTCATCCACAAATAATAGACGGGAAGCTCTCACATCCTCTCACGGATCATTTCACCGGTCTCGAGAGCCCGTGAGCCCAATTCTAGCTATTTGCAACCCTACCAATAAATGGCCTCTAACGAGTATCCACAATGTGATCTATGTCCTCTCATGGATTGGTTACCAATCTTGAGCGCCCACAAATCCACATTGCTACCACGGGTCATTCGGTCTTAATACCCTTCCGATTCGGGTCTGATACAACAAGGACATCCTACCCAACACCACTAGACAAGTCCTATATATGACATCCAATAATCCGGGAAAGCGTCAATGGGCATCATCGTAAACATCCCATACTATTCCCTCCGATATCCAGGGACAAAAATGTCTAAAGGACATTCCCCAATCCCAAATCATACTTATCCAATCACATTCCTAATTCCATCATATCATACATAAATGATATTTCATCATATAGAAAGATATGTCATAACATGATCAATCACATATATAATTAATAAGAATGAATAATCAGATAACAAAAGAGTATATAAACATAGTACTATTGTCTTGAAGTACATACAGCAGTCATATGATGTTTAGAATACAACAAAGAATGTAAATCTACTAAGCTTCCAACATAGCGGCAAGATTCACATAATCCATGTAATTATGATAATAACCATCCTTACCTTAAATCGAATTGAAGATAATCCAAAGATCAATTAAAATGGTCCCAAGTTTAGTACTTGCGCCCTAGACAATCACATGTGCAATATCAGAAGAAGAATCAAGCAAATCGGAGGTCAAATGGATCAAATCGGGCAAATACATTAAAGTTGTGTTCAGCTGGTCGACTGATTGGTTGAGTGACTCAGTCGACCAAGTGAACAATTGGGGCTGAATTGAGATCTTTTATCCGAAACTTATCTTCCGGAGCTTGGATCACTCCAAAATTTGAAAGGAATGTTAGGAACAGTAAATGAAGACTATCTAGCAAAGATTTAACATCAATCAATGGTCTAATTAAGAATCCCCAATTTGAAACCCTAGCTTCTATATGCTAAACATCATGTTCTTTAATGAAATCAATTGCAAATGCAAGGAACATTAGAGAATCAATTAAGGGAATGATAAGCAATAGATTAGAATCATATACTAATAAGAAATTAGACTTAGCATACTATAGAAATCAGTTTAGAAGATGAAACCATGTTGCTATGAAGAGAATCATGAGAATGCAATGATAAGAATTAATATAGAGAGCATAGCATTGATGGGGTGAGAGGGGTTTATGCAAATGAAAGGGGAAACACATGAAGAGGTGGTTGCAAGGTTGCAGCACCATCTTCATGGTCTCAACAGCAAGAAAGAGAAGAGGTGAGAGTAGATTAGAGAGAGATTGAGAGAATACATACCTTGTAGAAGAGATTTGAGAAGAGAGACAATGATTTTTGATAGAATACTTCACCACTACCAAGAAGAGGTTTTAGGAGGCTCTCTCCACGTTCTTAGGAGGCTAAAGGAATAGAATAGGGTTCTAACTACAAGGTTCCCTTATGTAGGCAATAAAATAATCCAAAATCACAATTTTCGTATTTAATAACCAGCTAGTCGACTGGCTGGTCGACTGGCCCAGTCGACCAAGCAGTGACAACAACTTAGATCAAGGAAATGGAAGGCCAAATCAACTCAAATTCAATTGGGGTTTCTCCTACAATTCAATCAACAAGTCTAGGTTAGAGTATTACCTTCGAATCAAGTCCAGAAGTGCATTAGGTACTTCAACTAATCTCCCCTTCTTCTAGGTGCAGCTTTTTACCAAACACTGACAGTGCATCCAAGTAAGGGGCACCATCATCAATGTCCATGGGTTTGGAATTAAACACCATGTCTTCTACTGAGAGGGCCCACAACTATCTTCTTCCTCCACTCTGGGTCTTCGGACCTACAAACATCAAGGATTTTGGGTCAGGGTCAAGGTTAGGCTAGGGCTGGATTTCATAGTCCAAGCTTCCCATATTAGTGAGAGGTAGAGTGAACATATGTTCCACATCCCCATGCACTTTTGTCTTACATTTTCACTAAATGCCACTCATGATGGCACACCTCACATTTCAAAATTTCGTCTTCATAAGTTATGTTGAAGAATACCATGTCAACATTGCCATATCAACCTCCATTAGTTTTGATGATAACAAATATGAATTACTAATGACTATATTGAGTTGTGTATAGCTAGTTCAATATGTGAGCAAGTGGACCAAATACAACTCAACGCCAGATGCCAAAGTCAAGGCCAAGACCAAGCTAAGATAGACATGAAGCCTAAGTTAACATGAGCATGAAGAATGGAGTATAAGAAGATTCAAGAATATCACTCGAGCTCAAGCGAGAAAAATTAGCAAATTAAGGCTTAGGACACATCCTTGCACATACAAATGTTATTGTACTCATATCATCAAAACCATGTGTATCATGTCATTAGATTGACTTAGGACATGTTAGGAGAGTGTATGAAGACACAAGGTGGTTAGAAGACCTTAAAAATCCTTAAAGTCCCTTAAGTCTCTTGATTGTGCCTAGGCTTCAGACGAACTCCGTCTGAATCAGATGGTGCTTCGTCTGGTTAAAAATGTTCCAACGACTATTTTAAACAGTTATATTTTAAATGAGACAAATGTCCATCTGAGTCAAACGGCGCTCTTTCTAGGCTAAAATTTACCCATTTTCTATACGTTGAGGGTTGGGCTAAGGCACTTAAAGGCCATCTATATAAACCCAATTCACCCCATTTGAGAGCTTGAACCTTGCCAAGTGATCAATTACTCCTCAAATACTCTATATCTTTTAAATTACAAGAAATCACTTGTTTTATCTCTCACCCTTGAAGAACATACCAAAGCATTTAAGCAAGCTTGTAGTAGCTAAGCTTGAAGTGATTGAAGGTTTTTGTTGGATGGTTATTGGTGGTGTATATCATATCATTCAGGCATACAACTCTTATTGCATCACACTCACACAAGAGGTAAAGTGTCACACCCCTTGTTAGGTAATATTCTTTCATCTCTTGTATCTTGTTGTTTTCAATTCTAAGTCTAGGTAGCTAGAATTGGTTTAGAGTGTTTTTTCCCGTGAACAAATATTGTAAAGGGTGCTCTTGCCCGTGAACAAGTATTGTAAAAGGGTGTTATTGCCCCGTGACAAAGATTGTAAGGGTTTGATTCTCTATCCACTATACTGAAAAAGAATCACTAGTGAAAATCTCACTTGAAGCCAAGAGAGGAGTGAATGTAGACTTGAATAGTCGAACCACAATAAAATCTTAGTATTGTGGATTGTGTATGCAAATTTGTTTAAGTTTAGTTTATTTAGTTATATTTAAATTTGCGTACTTAATTTTGTATTTGCAACTAAACTGAAGAATTGGACAATTCCACTAGTTGCAACCTATTCACCCCCTTCTAGGTTGCATTAACAATTGGTATTAGAGTGGAAGCTCCATTTGATATTGAAATCATCTCTAGAAGAGTAAAAGATCATGGCCTTTCTTTTTGACCAAGTCCCCTCAAGAACCAAAGACTTAACTCATCTAGATCTCCATACTTTGATGGAAAAGGATTTGGCTATTGGAAAAATAGGTTTGAAAATTTCATTTGTGCACATGACTTTGATGTTTGGGATATCATCACATATGGACCAAATGAAATTTTGAAGATAGATGAAGATGGCAATAAGATACCCAAGGCCGAATGGACCACATCCGAGAAGGCCAAAATTCAATTAAACCACAAAGCAAAGTTATTTTTGCAATGTGCTTTAAATGAAAGAATCTACAATAGATGTGGGATTTGCAAGATGCTACGGAAAATTTTTGCTAAGTTGGTTGTCACATATGAAGGGACCGACTATATCAAAAAAATGAACTTAGATGTTTATATGCTTCAATATGAAGACTTTAAAATATTAGATGATGAGGATATTTCTTCTTTATTCAATAAATTTACTAACATTGTTAACAAGTTTCATAGCCTTGGAAATGACTTAAAAAATGAAGATATGACAAGAAGAATCCTAAGAGCTCTTCTACTTTCATAGAGACCCGAAAGGATCGCAATTCAAGAAATGAAAATTTTGTCAAGCATCACTCTTGATGAGCTTATGGGGTCTTTGCTTGCTCATGAGGTTGAGCTTAAAGAAGACAACAAAGTCAAAGTGAGCATGCAAACGGATCGAAAGAAGAAGTCCATAGCATTAAAAGTGGCATCAACGTGAAAAAAGAGAGAGTGAAGGGGAAGACTCAGACATTGAAAATGAAATAAACTCAATCACCAAAAAGTAGACTCCTCAAAAAGAAAAGAGGAAAGCACCTTCACCAAGGATAATCCTCAAAGGAGCACAAAAGTAAAACAATTTCTAAAGAAAGAACTTATGTTTCTAATTAAATTATCACTTGTTGTAACTGTAGAAAACCAAGTCACATCAAATCCAAGTGCCCGAATGAAGAAAAGAAGAAAGCATATATGGTCGAAACATCCTACATCACTAGCGATGATGAAGAAGAAAATAAAGAATCCAATGAAGAGATAATCAACTTGGCTCTTATGGCAAAATCGGAGGAAGAACAAGATGACTTTGAAATAAATTCTTCTTATAGTCTTAATTCCATTAATGATATGATACGAATATAAATGAAACAATGGATAGGGACAACTTAGTTGGTGCATTTGGAGCATTATATAAAATAATCATGGATCTAGAAAAATGTTAGGGAGAGCATTTTTTTCATTACTTCTATGCATTTAGAAGGAGCGTGCATACGCGAGAGGGAGCATACGTTAAAGGGGAAAGTTATTTGAGTGGGATCATATCCTCTATATTGTTTGTTGATGTCAAAAGGGGGAGAGAGTAGTGTGAACGAGAATTAGGTAATTCATTGGGTTATTCATGGAAAACATGAGATAACATGCATATGAGTGATGAATTCTTGCTATTAATGATTATTTATATTTTCAATCATTCATGTATTAGTCTTCATCAAAAAAGGGGGAGATTGTTGATGAATGCCATTTCAACTTTGCCATCAGCCTCCATTAGTTTTGATGAGAACAAACATGAATTATTAATGGCTATATTGAGTTGTGTATAGCTAGTTTAACATGAGAGCAAGTGGACCAAATCCAACTCAATGCTGGATGCCCAAGTCTAGGCCAAAACCAAGCTAAGATGGATAAGAAGTTTAAGTTAACATGAGCATGAAGAATGGAGTATAAGAAGATTCAAGAATATCAACTCAAGCTCAAACAAGAAGATTTAGCAAATTAGGGCTTAGGACACAGTGTTGCATACACAAATGTTATTGGACTCATTTTCATCGAAACCATGTGTATCATGTCATTAGATTGACTTAGGATATGTTAGGAGAGTGTATGAAGACATAGGGTTGGTTAGAAGACCTTGAAAACCCTTAAAGTCTCCTGACTCTGCTTCTGGGCTTCAAATGGAACTCTGTCTAAATCAAATGGCGCTCCGTCTAGTTAAAAATTCCCTGACGGCTATTTTTAATGGCTATGTTTTAAATAAGACAGATTCTGTTTGAGTCAAACGGCGATTCGTTTGGGCTAAAATTTACCTATTCTATATCCGTTGGGGGTTGGGTTAGGGCACTCAAAGGCCATCTATATAAGCCCAATTCACCCCATTTGAGAGACCGAACATTGCCAATCGATTAACTACTCCACAAATACTTTGTATCTCTTAACTTACAAGAAATGACTTGTTTTGCTTCTCACCCTTACTCCACCCTTGAAGAACATAGCAAGGAATTTAAGCAAGCTTGTAAAAGCTAAGCTTGAGGTGATTGAAGGTTTTTGTTAGAAGGTCATCAGAAGTGCATATCATTTAGGTATACAACTCTTATTACATCACACTCACACAAGGGGTAAAGTGTAACACCCCTTGTTAGGTAATCATTTCATCTCTTGTATTTTGTTGTTTTCAATTATAAATCTAGGTAAACTAGAATTGATTTAGGGTGCTCTTGCCCATGAACAAAGATTGTAGAGGGTGCTTTTGCCCGTGAATAAGGATTGTAGACTCTAGCCCCGTAACAAAGATTGTAAGGGTTTGATTCTCTACCTACCGTATTGAAAGAGAATCACTAGTGAAAATCTCTCTTGAGGCCAAGAGAGGAGTAGACCTAGACTTGAACAGTTGAACCACTATAAAGTCCTAGTGTTGTGGATTGTGTGTTTGCAAATTTGTTTAAATTTAGTTTATTCAATTATATTTAAATTTGCATACTTGATCTTGTATTTGCAATTAAATTGAAGAATTGGACAATTCCACTAGTTGCAACATATTCACCCCCTTTTAGGTTGCATTAAGTTGCTTTTTGAAGAATACTAAAAACATGGGAAGACTTTAGTTCTAAACGTTCAATCTACACTTCCTCAACCCTGGCAACGTCATCATCTAATCAACAAGAATTCAAGCATAATGACCACCAATACATTGTTTTGTTCTTCTATCAAAAAACACTGGTGTGCCAACCATTTTCACAATCAAAAGCAAGAGTTTCTCATTCCAGTATTCAAGTGATAACTTTGTAAAATTTACTAGCTTTAAAACAGGTTCCTGAGAGTAAATGTTGAAATCTAGACGCCATCTCTAGAAATGAATCATTTGATTTCCAACCTTCCACCAACAAAACTCAGCCATATCCCCCTCACACTTGAATTAAAACAATGAAACCACAACCAAGAGAAAGAAGCACCATCCCCTGACTGAGTTTCCAAGTCATCCAAGCATGCACCCTCATTGTATCAATAGTGATAGTCCGAAAATTTGCTCTTTCAATCAAGGCAAAGCGATATAGCTCTCTCTGCCATTCATACTGCTGCTAAGGGATCACAATACGACAATACAAACCAGTTTGCATCGGACTTGAAAGTGAATCTATTTCAGGCATCTCCAAATTCCCAACCATGGAAGCATTGGATACTCTCTAACCGTCCTTCCATGTCCGCCATCGTCCTGCACCAGTATTCCTGATTCTGGAGGTTTCAATCTCAGAAACACCAATTCCCTAGGAGCCTCGTCTTTCTCTAGGGCTTCTCTCTCTTCACTCATCCCTCATCACCTAATCCCCTTCGTTGCTTTAATATAAGTGACTTTTTAACGAGGAAGAAAAAAAACAACTCATTCATATCAACATTCTCATTTTTTATATACTAATTTTATCTAAATGATACTTCTTAACTACCCAAGATTCATCATAGCTAGTCATTGGTCCTATAGAATTTTCCTTTAGTTTTAAAGTAATACCTTGATGAGACGATATCAAACATACCTCTTTACTTTATCCATCATATGTTAATTCTCTATGAAACATCTTCCTCTATCTCACTTTCATTCTTTATGATTAAGTCATGATTTTAGGAATCTAATCACTTTATGGAATCTCTTCATCAAGATTTACCATCTCATTATATGTCCTAGTATGACAAAAGTTACAAAGTATTCCATTCTACTTAAACCTTCTAACTCCAAAACTGATCTCAATAACTCTAATTTGGTGTTAGTCCCTGTTTTCGTCTCATGACTCTCATCTAACAAAACAGTATCTTTAGCAAGAAGCATTTATCAAAGAATCTCATCTTGATTGTTACAATTAAATCATCCATTGATAAGTGCATAAAAGTAACAGTTTATAGCGCTGATCGGTGATGTAACCCAACTACAATCAATCACAAGACTCTGA
This sequence comes from Hakea prostrata, assembly GCF_041222555.1. Taxonomy (NCBI): domain Eukaryota; kingdom Viridiplantae; phylum Streptophyta; class Magnoliopsida; order Proteales; family Proteaceae; genus Hakea; species Hakea prostrata. The sequence continues at coordinate 41,955,583 of NC_142601.1, read as the reverse complement.
CTCTCATCTTGTCAGTATACCATCTCAAATATGTTTAATTATACATATTTACTTCAAACATTTATCTTCTCTAGTCTCTGCCGTATTAACTCCAGGGACTCCGTTACAGGCTTCTTTTGGATCAGTAAGGACAACACAAGATCCTGATGAATCCAGATTGAGTTAACCTCAAATCTGGAATAATATATAGATACACTCGATCACCTCAAATCTGGAAAGCCAGCGTCACAGGTTATAAATGACACAAGAAGTCAAATATTATTGGTTCATCAATTGAGGATACAAAGTGAAATACGAACATATCGAGAAGGAAGATAAGAGTATTGCTTAATTGGCTAAACCATTTTCTTCAAGATAAGCCTTCTTTTCTTCTTCATTCATAAAAGAGAGAAGAGGGAAGGATTTGCCAAACCCCATTGATGACTTAAAGGAGATCTTATCGCCGTCAAGGGTCATTTCAGAAACTGGAACCCAAAGCATCATCTTCTTGGCCTTGCAACCAGTCATCTTCTTCATCCTTCCCTTCTCCACGTATGCCGTGGTCTCAGCAGCATAGCTATTCATGGCGTTGGTCGCCACATTGAAGCATTCATAGGGAGCCTTGTTTTTCCACCACACGAAACCAGTGGATCTCACCCTTCCGCATTCCTCAAGCTCTCCGGTTGGAAGAACACCACTTGGAAATCCTATCTCCTTCATCAGATCCAGCGAAAATCGATCACAGGCTTCCTTTCCTTGAAAAATTTCAGCTTCTGCTCTCTCATCAGTAGCCATCTTGGATCAACTGATTGTTACAAACTAAGAAATGGAGAAACTCCTTGAAAGCTTACTGATGCAAACTGGTTCTGGTGTGATATCTGAGAATGCAATGCTAGATTACTTATAAGAGAATGAACTTGTCAAGTCATTTAGCTTTATAATGTAATTCTCATGTAAAAAATTTTCCACCAATCTCCGAGTTGAGGCTCTTATTACAACTGTGGGTCCAAATTGGAAGTCAATCGGACTTTACCAGGAAAATGTGTCTGAATTAAATTAAGAAAAATAAAGTAATAAATGACTCAGATTGATTATGGGTACCTAGAAGAGAATTAATTTATTCCATCGATGTGAATGGGTTCGGCTGGGGAAAGACGCTATGGAGTGTAAGTTTTACAGCTGAACACAGATGTTATATTCTAGTGGTGAGTTTTATAGCTATGAAAGGTAGAGATTCGTTTCCATCTATAACCGTATGGATAGGAAATCTGTATCTATATGGGTGGGGAGAGATATCTCTGACTCTATGGAGTTAAGTTCTACGCCTGAACGTATAGATCTTATAGTTAAATGGTGGGTCTTAAAGATCTTTTCCCTATGTACCCATGCAGATGGAGAATTTAAACTTATAAAAATCATGAGATCCACAATTTTTTTATTTAATCTTTTCGTTTCCCAATGTAAATCTTTATTTATTGTTTCGTGTCATTATTTTGTCTTTTTTTTGGTTAGATATTGTATGCACGCCATTGCATGTGATGAATCTGCTTGTGATTTTTTTTTTTTTTGAATCCGAAGAGTTTATATATAGGGGTGGGGAAATATTACTAATATAGGTGCTGCCGGATGAGTGCGAACCCATGACCTCCCCGTGGGAAGTTGGGCTTTTAACCGCTCTACTAATCCACCATTGGACAATCTGCTTGTCATATTTGTATTGGTTATATCGAAAGTTCTATATAGGGGCAGAAATATATAATTTAGCTAGTAAGTGATCAATAAAATGGTATTAGTTTTTTTTTAAACGAAAGGTTGTGGAGACTTAGTTTATGTGTACCTTGACTACTTCTTAGGAAGGAAGCTGTTACATATAATTTAAATATAAGACAGAATTTCGCCCTTGACTTTGAGGAGATTCTAACTCTGACCTCTTACATGGAGTATGGTCTTTAGTATGAAATAAATTTTATTTAATAAATTAAAAGGCCCTACATAAGACCATCAAATTTTGGCGCACCAAAAGGTAGCCGTGGTAAAACACCCCCTTTTTTTTTCTTTGTTTTTTTTTGGGTAGAATGGTAAAACACCCCTTTCAAAGCAAGAGCCATCACATTTGTGGAGCCTTCTAACTTAATTATGGCATACTAGAATGTAACGATCAAATCTCAGATTGGAGACGAAGGGGAAGGAGAACAGGAGTGAAGGGGATGGGAGCAAATGAAAGGAAGATTGAAGGTAGGGATGATTGTAATCCTCGTTGCTTTCCATTTCGATTACAGTGATATTTCATATAGTATAGAATCGGTTACATGAGACATCTTAGCCAATCTTAGTGATTACTCCCTTTGTCTCTGCAAGAATTTGTTAAGATATTCATAGCTGGTATTCTTCTAAAAATCTGTTAGTGTGAAATAAATCTCTTCTCAGCTCATTCGGTTTGCTTCCGGTTCGCTCTAGGTTCTGGAGACCAAAAAAGGAAGTGAAAGTGGGCCGCCTCTTAGAACGGGAAGCCACCTCCAATGATTAAGTCAGTCTTTGAATGGGATCTGGAGATTCTAGCTTGAGGAGTTAATGCTTAAGGAGAATGAAGGAGAGAATGTTTCTCAAGAATAAATGCAGAAGAGTAATGGTTGGAGAACTCAAGCTTGCCCCCTTTACCTGTATATCCCCCCTCTATTTAAGCATTGGGTCCATACCTCAGCCCTTCGATGGAAATGATTTGAACGGACGGTTGAGGTGGCTTCAGGATGTGACTGATATCGCAAGATGATGAACTTGATTCTTGGGACAGCTGGTGATCCCGTAGGTGAATCAAGGGGTTAGTGTAGAGTTGATCTTTATGTGACGTTGTTGCTCAGTTGAGGAGGCAAAATGGAGGTTCGTGGTACTCGAGAAACTCTGGGATCGAATGAGAAGCTTCCAGTTTGTCCACGGGCATTTAATGAGACTCAGTGCATTCAATGCTGAATTAAATGCTAGGTGCTCAACATTTGGGTGGAGATGCATTGAATCCTCTGCCGACGTCAATTCCGCTGAAAAGTCATGAGGTGACAGCTGCGAGTCATCGAGAGTCAGAGACGACAGTTGTGTGTCATCAAACCCTGTGACTTCTAACTTCTCAGTTGACATCTCCCCCGAGAAGTGCCTTTGCAGAGACTCAACGACGAGTCTTATTCATACATGTTTCGAGCCAACCGTCCGGCCTAAACGGTTCGTTCCAGTTTAGGGACCCAAACCTTCTTGACCATAACATTAGCCCCCTAGTCTTTATGATAAGTGATACGGAGAAATTATGATCAAACCGGGTTCATACCTGGTCCGACCCTCGACCCCGGTCGAGACGGAGGGAACTGACTCGCTCCCGAGCGAACCGGATCCAAAAGATGGCTTGCTGAAGAAAAAAGCTTATTCGGCTACAAGCGTGCCCTAATCCTACTTATGGATTAGGGTAATTACCCTAATGATGGCAGACTCGAATTGACGGCTGCGGATAATCATTATCGAAGGGATAATCATCACATAACCTAAAGGTTATCTCAGGAGTCCTCTTCTAGTCCAAACTAGTAGAAGTCTATTGCTCAACGGATCTAACTATTAAGATCCAACGACTACCCGAAGAAGGCTCAAGTGCATCCAACGAAGGAGATTCGAAGGTGCACTCTATATAAACCTCACTACCATACGAGGTGAGGGGACCGAAAACACACAATCTGAGACTCAGGTTCAGATACATACTGATAGACTTAAACTATCAACGCTCTGCTATCTAGATCACCTTTCCCAGTTCTTCGTTCCTTAGCTCTGTGCTTCTAGCAGAGCCGTTTGTGATTAAGTTCATCAACTGACTTAGCCTTCGGAGGTGGACTCCCGACCCCAGCGGTCGGGCCACATCTGACGCTTTCGTTTTGCAGGTAATCACGAGGAGATCTAAGGGCTGAGCAGATTTTGGACTCATCATTTGGCGCCGTCTGTGGGAAACGACTTGAAAAGCCATGGTGACTAGATCAGCAGCCGCAGCAGCCGCTGCACAGCGCAATTCCGGTGTTCAGATCCCTGGAGCGAATAATCCAGATATTCCCCAGGGAAGCCAAAATCCTATCGAGGTAGATGGTGGCCTAGGAGGATGTAATCCTCCTCCTAATACACTCCAAGATCAATTGGATCAGGTAAAGATTCAACTCTTGGAGGTGAGTCAAGCACTCCGCATGCTCACCAGACGAGTGGTTTTACCACAAGAACCTGATCAGCGCAATTCAGGGAGACGTGCATTGCCACGTGATCAGAGATTGGCTAAAGACCGGAATATCGGTTAGAATTTTCGGGAAGGAGACCGAGGACTTAGGAGGATTGATGATCAACCTAGGCGAGACGATCGGTTCGACAGACCGCAAGAGAGTACAACTAATTCAAATACAAGGTTGGATACAGGGGTAAGAACTCACTCACCCACTGTCAGAAGAACCGTTCGTGATGATCGAGCAGTTCGCGACGAGCGGAATGCTCGGGAAGGACGGGCTGTTCGTGATGATCGAGTAGCACGGGATGATCGTGTTAATCGAGGTCGTGATCATATTGCTGAAGATCACCCGACCCAGATTGGTCAGGAATTGGCAACATCAATGAGAAATTAGGGCAGTTGGCTAAGGGAAGAATAACTGAGGATATTTACTCAGTCATTCGGAAGACTCCCTTTGCCGAGCCAATTGCGGGATATCAGTTTCCCCGTAACTTCCGTTTACCTACCTTTTCAACATTCGATGGCTCCGGAGATCCAACAGCTCACATCGGCTATTACCAACAGACCATGGCGGCTTGGGTAATTCGATGAAATTTTATGTGGTTTTGGTTCATCTCTAACTGGAGCAGCACAAAAGTGGTTTTCAAACCTCCCTCTCGGAAGGATCGTAAACTTTGACGAATCGGGCGCGCAAATTCATAGGGCGATTCCAGAGTGGAATACAGGTCAAGAAAATGGAAGAAACCTTGTTTACTGTCAGACAAGGAAAGAACGAATCAATCAGAGAGTTTCTGAAAAAATTCAACAAAGTAACGACGGAGATAGAAATTTTGGATGAGCAAGTAGCCAAAACTGCTCTATTCATGGGACTCACTAATCGGAAACTCCTGGAGTTATTACTACAGGATATGCCTGCGACTTATGCTGAGTTGGTACAGAGATGCAAGAAGCAGGCTGAAGTCATGGAGATTCTAGAAGCGCGCCAAGGAGATAATAAAGTCTCCAATAAGGAACAGAAGGCTCCTGAGCAGAAGCAGAAGCCAAAGAAAAATGTCCGTGATCGGGTTGGAAAATCTCAGGCTTGGCGCCAAAGGTCCCCCGGTAAAAGTGAGTACACTCCATTGAATGTTCCTCGGGCTGATATTTTAAATATCATCAAAAGAAAAAATATTTTGAAGTGGCCGCCTAAAATTCTTTTGAAACCCGGAGAGCAGCAGGATCGAGAAAAGTATTGCCGATTCCACAAGGACTATGATCATTATACTAATGACTGTCGTCATTTGAAAGCTGATATTGAGAGATTAATATCTCAGGGACATCTGTCCAGTTTTGTTAGCAGAAGGAGGGAGGAGCCACGTGAGCCACGTACGGCTACTCCTAAAAGGGATCGTTCGGTTAGTTCGGAACGATCAAGGGAGGCCCCGAAGTCTAAGAAGGGCAAGGAGGTGATTGAAGCTACTCGGTCACCTATCCTTACCATCTTCTGGGGACCAGAGCCCGAGTCACTCCGGAGTCTAAAAACAAAATCCAAATTTGTTGGAACCAGAGAGACGCTGAAGCGGAAGAAGCTGAATGGTGAAGATTCTATCACCTTTAGTGAGGAGGACGAAAGAGATGTTTGTTTACCTCATGATGATGCCATAGTCATCAAGGTAGAGATTGCACGTCGGGAAGTGCATAGAGTTTTGATTGATACAGGGTCTGCAGTTGACCTAATTTCTTACGAAGTGTATCAAAAATTGAAGGTGGATCAGGACTTGATGAAACCTTCATCCACACATCTATATGGTTTTGCAGGGTCATCTGCAGTGGCGGAAGGATCGGTCCAGTTGGACTTATCTATTGGAAGTTTTCCTAAGGAAACAACCGTCCGAATCAATTTTTTGGTGGTTCGGGAACTGCCAGCTTATAATATGATCCTCGGGCGACCATCTTTATCCAAGATAGGTGCTATTGTTTCGACAAAGCACCTGAAGATAAAATTCCCGACTGATATGGGAATTGGTCAAGTCTCCTCTGACCAGAAGATCTCTCGGCAGTGTTACGTTGCCTATTTAAAAGACAAGGAGGGCCCGAGGAAGGTAACTGCCCTACCTATAGAAGTTCGAGACTATCGGGAAGAGGCAGAGATGCAAAGACCCGAACCAGTGGAGAAGCTGGAACAAATCCAGCTGTGTACCGAGGATGAGAAAAAGATTACTTATATCGGGTCTGAACAGCTGGAGGAATTTAAAGATGAGTTGAAATTATTTCTTCAACAGAATAAAGATGTATTTGCATGGTCTGCTGAGGACATGCCAGGAATCGATCGGGCCGTCGCAGAGCACAAACTCTGGATAGATCCTAAGGTGAAACCAGTGATACAGAAAAGTAGAAATTTCTCCATTGGAAAATATGAAGCCGTTCGTAGCGAAGTTGAAAAACTCAAGAATTCTGGTTTCATAGAACCAATTGAATGCCCAACTTGGTTGGCCAACGTGGTAATGGTAAAAAAGGCGAATGGGAAGTGGAGGATGTGTATAGACTACACAGATCTTAACAAGGCTTGCCCCAAAGATTGCTATCCGTTGCCTCGGATTGACCTCTTGATAGATGCGACTGCAAGATATGAAACTTTAAGTTTCATGGATGCCTACTCAGGGTATAATCAGATCCTTTTGAATAAGGATGATGAGAAGTTTACGGCTTTCATGACAGATCATGAAAGCTATTATTATAAGGTCATGCCTTTTGGCCTGAAGAACGCAGGAGCAACATATCGAGGGGCCGTCAACAAGATCTTCAAAGAGCTGATAGGAAAGAATGTTGAAGCTTATGTTGACGACATGCTAGTGAAAAGCTTTACAAAAGCAAATCATATTGCGGATTTGACTGAGGTATTCTCAGTACTGCGAAAATATCAAATGAAGCTAAACCCAAAAAAGTGTGCCTTTGAAGTCTCCTCGGGCAAATTTTTGGGCTTCATGGTATCACAGAGGAGAATTGAGGCTAATCCTGCCAAAATACAAGCTTTGGTTGATATGGAGGCTCCCAAAACTGTTCGTGATGTGCAGTGTTTAACAGGGAGAGTTGTTGCTTTGAATCGATTCATCTCCAAGTCTGGAGAAAAATGTTTGCCTTTCTTCAAGGCACTCAAAGACCTGAAGGGCAGCAAGGAAGCAAAATGGACTGAAGAGTGCCAGAAAGCTTTCGAGGAGTTAAAAGAAGCACTTGGACAACCACCGATTTTGTCCAGACCAGAGAAAGGGGAAATATTACAGCTATATCCAGCGACGTCCCTTTCAGCGGTCAATGCAGTACTTATTCGTGAAAAAGATAAAAAACAGTGGCCGATTTACTATGTAAGCCACGTGTTGCTAGATGCGGAGACAAGATATTCACAGATTGAGAAGCAGGCTCTGGCTCTCATGATGGCCGCCAGGAAGCTAAGGCCATATTTTCAGGCTCATCCAATTGAGGTATTTACAACTTTTCCTCTTAGTAAAGTTCTTAATAAACCTGATTTGTCTGGAAGGATGGTGTCCTGGTCAGTTGAACTCAGTGAGTTCCAAGTGAGCTTTAAGCCCAGGACTGCAATTAAGGCTCAGGCATTAGCCGATTTTGTAGTAGAAACTACTGCACCGGTGGAATCCACCATCGAGGATCCATTATACCAACCGCTTGGGAGGTATATGTGGATGGTTCGAGTAATAAAGATGGAGCAGGAGCTGGAATTCTATTAAAAAGTCCAGCAGGATTTATTATTCGATATGCTTTGAGATTTGCATTTCAAGCAAGTAATAACGAAGCAGAATATGAGGCTCTGATAGCTGGACTTCGGTTGTCAAAAGCATTGTCTATTGCAGATGTTACTATCTATAGTGACTCTCAACTTATAGTCAACCAAGTCCAGGGGGAGTATGGTATTAAAGAACCACGCTTGCAAAAATATCAAGAGATAGTGCATGCATTTCAAAACCAATTTTGAAATTTGAAGATATCTCAGATTTCGAGGAATGAAAATTCAGTGGCAGATGAGCTATCCCGACTAGCCAATGCCAAAGAAAAGAATCTAGACCCTTCGGTCTATATTGAAGAGATAACTTTTCCAAGTTATCATGAGAAAGAAATTTCTTATATTGAAGCAGAACGTTGCTGGATGGATCCGATAATCGAGTATCTAAGAGATGACAAATTACCTGAGGATCCCAAAGAGGCAAAGTTGATCAAGATTCGATCAGCTAGATTTGTCATTCAGAATGGGAGACTATACAAAAGATCTTATTCTGGACCCCTTATGAGATGTATAGGCCCCGAAGGAGCAAAATCAGCTTTGGCTGAGGTTCATGAAGGAATTTGTGGAGCTCACATGGGTGGACGAGCCCTGGCTCACAAAATTATGAGACTTGGGTTATATTGGCCTAAGGTCCAAGAGGCTGCTATGGAATATGTTCGTCGGTGTGGTAACTGTCAAATTCACGCTACAATATCAAAGCGCCCGGCGGAAACCATGACTTCAATTCTAGATCCCATTCCCTTTGCAATGTGGGGAATTGATATCATGGGCAAATTCACCAAGGCGTCAGGCGGACGGGAATATCTGATAGTAGCAATTGATTACTTCACAAAATGGGTTGAAGCCAGTGCACTGGCAGCAATTACTGAGAAAAAAGTGGAGAAATTCGTACTTGAATCAATCATATATCGCTTTGGGATTCCAAAGATTATCGTCACTGACCATGGTACTCAGTTTGACTGTCCGCAATTTGAGCAATTTTGCGGAACATATATGATCGAGCATCGTATGTCCTCAGTGGCATACCCCCAAAGCAATGGACAGGTAGAGGTTACTAACCGAACGCTACTGGAAGGAATAGAGAGAAGACTCGAAGCTGACAAAGCTTCTTGGGTCGAAGAACTTCATAATGTACTGTGGGCTTATAGAACTACGGTTCGAACACCCACAGGAGAAACTACATTCAGGTTGGCATATGGATCCGAAGCATTGGCACCAGTGGAGATAATGGCGGGGACATTACAGGATCGTGAGTTCGAGGAAAAAGCAAATGAACAAGGACTGCTTGATAGTCTTGATCTGTTGGACGAAGTTCGGGCAAAAGCAATAGCACGAACTCAACATTATCAAAGAAGGATAGCGTCTCATTATAATACTCGAGTGAAGAATCGTCGGTACTTAGCCGAAGATTTGGTGTTGAGAAACACCCTAGCTTCCGACCCACGTCACCAAAGAAAATTGGACCCTTCCTGGGAAGGACCTTATATGGTTGTGAAACCGGTCGGTTCAGGAGCTTACAGGCTGAAGAACATCAAAACCCAGAAAGAGTTGGATCGTTCGTGGAATGCTAGGCATCTCAAAAAGTTTTATCCTTGATGATGATTTCAATTTTGTTCACGATGTAATCATTTTCAACTCAATCAATGCAATTTTTGGCTTTTAACAAACTATCTTTTGATTGGGGGGCATCTTCAAGAACAAGATCCAACTATAAGGCATCAGATGAAAATTCGTGTGGGTCCTTCAACACTTATGGAAATTTTTCGGACTTTCTTAAGTCGAGGCATCGGATGAAAATCCGAGTGAGTTCCTTTTGCAAGGCGTCGGTTTGAAACCCGAGTAAGTTCCTTCAAGACTTATTGAATTTTTGAATTATCCTTAAGTAAAGGCATCGGTTTAAAACCCGAGTGAGTTCCTTCTCAGACTTATTGTATTTCTCCGGAAATCCTTAAGTAAAGGCATCGGTTTAAAACCCGAGTGAGTTCCTTCTCAAACTTATTGTATTTCTCCGGAAATCCTTAAGTAAAGGCATCGGTTTAAAACCCGAGTGAGTTCCTTCTCAGACTTATTGTATTTCTCCGGAAATCCTTAAGTAAAGGCATTGTTTCAAACAACTAAGACCAAATTCAACAACAATTCAAGTGACTAGCAAAGCTCAAAGATGAAGTTAATTTCTTATTTCTTCAAAAGATCGAAAGAGGCCAATATCAAAACAATTACAAAAGCTGGATACAATCTTCGGTCAAAAAAGAAAGTCATCATAGGTTACTGTTAAGAAGTTATACAAGATCGACGCGACTTTGCTAGAACAAACATATGAGTCAACCATTGGTGTGGATTCAAGGAAAAGAAGAGAAGAAATGAGGATTACAAAAAATATTTCGGTATGCATAAAATCCTTCGCAATTTCATACTCTTAGTCCAGCTTGTCCAGGAGAAGTATGGTCCTCGACCAAACTTGCATTCAAGACGAGCTCGTCATAATTGACTTCTTCCAGGGGAGAATAAACAGGGAAATCTTCTAGATAATGCATAATATCTGGATCGGAAGGTGGAGGATCAATCTTATCTTTGGTCCAGTCAGGAGGAGGAATACCCAGGTCGGTAAATACTTCAGGATGGCAAAAGACTTGTAGGGAGTTGTATCAAAATGAGGATCCTTCCTTAATATTGATTCCCATACTTCGTTCTCACCATCCCGGAACGCCTGCAAGTTATAAGCATTCAGCATATCAACAAAGGGCTTACTGTGTAAATACTTGAAGACGCAGGCTCTGCGAACATCAGTTGGAAGGGATTCGGGCAAAGGAACAACAGCTTGCCTTGGAGGTAATGTCTCAGATCCTTTGGCTCCTGACTTTCCAACAGTTCGCTCCAGTCGCCGGATCTTCTCCCTGGTATCATCCAAGTCCGACTGAAGACGACCGATCATCGAATTCTTTTCTCATGCCACCTCCCAAGCTAGTTTTTGAAGGCGAGCAATCTCAGCATCTTTAGCTTCAGAGATTTCCCGAAGCCTGGAAACTTCATTGCTCAACCTACTGAGCCTAGAAACTGCTTCCACTTGGTTGTGGAAGTTACCAGTAAGATTCCTGCAAACAACTTCCGAGTTAAAAAGGAGCAAAAGAGTAATTTTTCAGAATCGAAAGATAATGAAGAAAGACTTACATCACCAATGACTTCGTAAAGACTTCATCTGGAAGTTTGGAAAGAACTGCGCTCTCAGAAGTCATTCGAGCAGCAGTACACCATTCCAACGCTCTGTCAAACTCGTTTGACACTAATTCAGGCAAAGGATGAGAAGGATGAGCTGCATCACTTGTCACCCGACGGCGCTTCCTGGTGGCAAAATCCTCCAACTCGGAAGGAGAGGAGGAGGATGCCAAACAAGCACTAGAATTGGAAATAGGAGCAACGCCTGCTGGGACCACACCTTCATCAGACGCCAACATAGTTGCCTCAGATGCCCGAAGAGTCTCCTTCGGGGGTGCACCAGCAGTCTCACCAGCAAGGGTGTCGACAGCACCATCAACAACGGAGTGATCAAGATCTTCCTGGAAAAGATGAGCGATCACTTCGGGCAAAAGAGGCGCAGGGACGGCATCAATAGAAACTGTGGGAATCTGACTTGAAGATTCACCAACAGCAGTCGCCTTACGCTTGGAGGATTCACTAGCTGAAACCACCTCACTGGCCCCAACCACCGCCGACGGAATGATTTTCTTGCTAGATTTCGCTCTGATAAAGTTCAGGTTGATCTTGGGAGCCACTATGCAAAAAGAAAAGCCGTATCAGTACAGAATACCAACGACGACAAAACCCTAGTTCTCTAACACTTCTGAAAAACCCGATTAAATAAACCCCAAGTATTACTGCTGTGTCGTTTACTCAAGGGGGGAAGTGGGGAAAGAGATGAGAAATCAAAAAACTCACTTGTTCAGAAGTTGATAGAGCTGTTGTTGAAGTACAGGGAATACGGGAGCAGGCAGAAGGACGGAATGTCGCTTGAGCACTTTAGAAAATCTAACTTGCAGATGGCAGGATAGATGGAGAGTACCCACGAAGGCTTTAAATAGCCTCAGGTATTAAGACGAACGGTTGAAGGCTAAGGACAACCGACGACCTAGATCGAAATGACGCTTCGAAATCCGCAGAAAGCAAGATCAACGGTCGGAGGGATGCCACATGGAAACATGTGGAAACGAGCACCTGATGCAGAGATACCTCCAATCGTCGCACCGCCATTAAAATAATGGATGTATTTCCAATTCATTGGAAACAGTGAATGGTATACAAAAGCAAGAAAATGTTTGAACTTCGCAGAAGGGAAACGTGCGGACTTTGAAATAAATGAAGTAGTGGGGAAGAATAATGCATCTTTCCGAAACGCATCTTCACAATATTTCTACAAGATTATTATTCGGCGAGGAATGTAAAGTTAAGTGATAAGTTTTATCATTTATACTTTGATATTCAAGGCAAGATTTCAGCAGGAGACGGGGAAATGTAAAGGCCAACATGAAAAAGAAATGTCTATTCATTAATAAGAGGGTAAATCTTTACAATAAAAGATAACTCCCTAAGCCTCTTCTTCATTGTTGCCCGAGGGACCCTGTTCGGGAGGACTTTTCTCAAGATCTTGAGAAGAGCCTTCCTCAAGAATGGCATCGGCTGAGTCCTCTACAGCAGCAACTTGAGACTCGGCTTGTGATTTCTCCTCTGGAAGGGCCGGCTCGTCAGCCAGGTATGCCTCATATTGAGGGTCAGCTGGAAAAGGATCATCTTCTTCCCGAGCCCAGTTTGGGAGATCCATGCCAACTTTCCCGAAGACCTCTTTATGGCACACCTCACGAAAGGGAGCAGTATCGAAGGAAGGGATTGATGCGAGAATTCGCTCCCAAATGTCGTTCTGCCCCAAGCGATAAGCTTGAATGTTGTAGGCACCTAGCAGCTCGGAGAAAGGTACGCTGTTCAGGTATTTCCGAACACACTCCTTCCGAAGCTCTGGCTTTATATGCTCGGGCTTGCTAGGGATTGCCAACTTCAGATATTCTTCGTTCTCCCTACATCGGAATTCAAGCCTGTCACCAAACAACGTGGCAGCTGCTTTTTGCTTCCTGGCCTCGCGCTCGGCAGCAGCGGCACGAATCTTCGAAGCATCAAGGGCTTCCTTGAGGGAGATCACTTGTCACATCCTCCCAGCCGGTACCCTATCTGGCATACCCGAGAGTATGATCCACAGCCCGAAGATCAGGTATCGAGTAATCAACCTCCCACATAAACAATAACATAATCATGAACAATAACAATAAAAATGCGGAAGATAAACCATAGATCCAATAAGGAAAGAATGAATCATATATAAATCAGAGTACTAGATAAAATCAGAGTGTCTACATCAGATAAGTAAAGTGAGGCAAAATCCCACTCTACAACCAGCGGAAAAGTAGTTCTAAAAGAGAATAAACAAGACAAAATCTAATCCCAGTAGCAAGTACAATGGGTAATTAAATTGTTCTCCACTTTATAGACAACATCCCTATAAGTATAAATCTCATAAACAGCACAAGGGCGCTTCCACTCAATGGTCGGACCAAGCATCGTACGGAGCATAACCACTCGCGGGATCTTCAGTGTAATTGTTATAACTGCAATCACCTTCCTGGAGATATGCCTCTTCGCCTTGCGCTTCTTCATAGGGACCGTCATAATATTCAGTACCTGCAGAATAGTCTAACAAACATTGTACAATAAAGGAATGAGTTTCAAAGAAACTCAGTAAGGCCGTTAAATCCATAATAACATAAATGGCAGGATTTCAGAACATACATAAATGCAATATGGTATGAGACAAACAATGAATGAATGAATCTAACTCTATATATGCTGGTCTCTATGGGCAGACATGCTTTAAATCATAGCACCGTACTTCTTTAGGAAGGTCTCAATCACTCATCATCAGTTGGTAATGGGTCCGGCATCCCTCGGGACATTCCATGGCTGGGGGTTAAGTCACCACTCTCTCACATCACCATTGGTCTAAGTACCGGCGCATGTCAGGGTTAAGCCTAGCCAAATGCAAGTCTTCTACTTAGTTACATCAAGTCAGATCCAGATACGTCCATTCCTCGTCCCTGACGATCCTTTCCGGTATCCTTCACACTAGAGTCCTCATAGTCCCTGACTACGGACTCATCAACCCTATTGATCATCCACATATGGTAAACGGGAAGCTCTCACGTCCTCTCACGGGTTGGTTACCGGTCTTGAGCGCCCATGAGCCCAAGTCTAACCATATGCAACTACCAATAAATGGCCCCCACAATGTGATTCCTGTCCTCTGACGGGTTGGTTACGGGTCTTGAGCGCCCATGAATCCCCATTGCTACCACGGGTCGTTCGGTCTCAATACCCCTCCGATTAGGGTCTGACATAACAGGACATCCTAGCCAAACACTACTAGACAATCCTAGATATGTCATCCAACAGTTTAGGAAGGTGTCCATAGGGCATCTCCGGAAACATCCCATAATATTCCCGTAGTAGTCCAAGGACAGAAGTGTCAAAAGGACACCTCTCCTTTCCAAACCATACTTAAGCATACACATGCATCAAATCATATCATCACATATATGGTAACTTCATATATGGAAAGAAATCAATAATTTCAATCACTTTGTATATACTTGGTAAGTAAATCATACATGAGTCAATTCAATATGAATAAGTAATGCTACTGATATCAAGATAGTACCACAGTAGTATAACATTGTAAGAATCAAATTAAAGAAATAACTTAATCAAGATTTAAATATAGAAACCAAGATATGCAATTTATGTTGTTAAAGAAGTAACCATCCTTACCTTTTATAACTCGCAAAGGAATCCTAAGAAATCAAGTAAGATCTTGGCAAACTTGAGAAGAAGGTCCTAAACAAGTGTATACAACATATTAGGAAAGATCCCTAACAGAAAAGATACCAAAACATCCAACACAGACCAATTCTGGAGTTGCTGTACTCATTGGTCGAGTGGATTGGTCGACTGGTCCAGTCGACCAATCAGTCGACCAATGCAGACAGTAGCCTAAAAAAAACAGAGTTTTAAGATATAAAATCCGAATTTGGTGGTTCAAAAGGGTACTAATCAAGGGGTAAACTACATCAGTAGTATCCTAACATAAAGGGGACCTCAAAACACTTAATCCAATCAAGCCATCAAGATCCAAATTAGGAAACAAAAAGTTACCATAATTAGATCAACCATGGATCTTGAAGAATTCAAGATAGAAATCAAAGACAAGAACAATAGGAGAATGGATCATTGCTTCAGGTAAAGGTATCATGAAAAGCATACTTAGATCTTCAAGGAAATAGGCTTAAAAGCATAAATCTAAATAAGGAAACAAAACCTACCATATATGTAACTATCATGATTCATGAAGAAAACATGGTATGGTAGAAGAGGAACAACTAGAGATTGATAGATCATGGATCATGAAAAGAAAACACAGCAATTGACTACTAACATGATCAATGTAGAAGATCCAAGGAGATCAGAATTCAAATCGGAAGTTAAACAAAGACTAGATCATGGTTTGATCATGATTCCTTCAAAAGCTTGCAATGATCATGGTTAAGATCATTGTTTTAGCCATTAATCCTTAGGATGATCATGAGAGACAAGTCCAGAGATGTTTGCAACAGAGAATGCAGCATCTCCTCTACTGTCTCAACTCAAAAAGGAAAGAAAAACAGAGATGGAGGAGAAGAAGAGAGTATAGACATACCTTTGATGCAAAAGGAAGAGTTTTGACGAAGATCCGTCAAGAAAATCACCAAGGATGCAAGGGAGATGACTTGCAGAGGTCTTTGGTTCGTTCCAAAGAGTTTGGAGGCAGCAAATAGGAAGTAGACTCAAGATTGGACTTAAATAGAGCAAGCAAAACCTAATTGCCAAAGACAGCACTCATTGGTCGAGTGGATTGGTCGACTGGTCCAGTCGAACAATGCAGACAGCAATTCCAAAACAGGGAATTGAAGACCCAGATCAAATCCAATCCTAAAGGGGTTTTGCACACATAACAAGTGACTTACCTAATAGGTAGAAATGCCTTCAAACCATGATAGAGAGCACTCCAAGTCCATCAACTAATCCGATCTTCATCAAGATTCAGTTTCCATAAATAGAACTTCATCATCAACTCTCATGGATTCAAAGCCAGACACCAAGTCCTTCACTGGGATGGCCCAAAGCTGACTTCTTACTTTACTTCGGGTCACTGGACCTACAAATAACAAGGTTTCCGGGTCAAGGTTAGGGCTGGGTTTTACATTCTCCCCCCTTAAAGAAATTTCGTCCTCGAAATTGAAAGCGTACCTGTGCTTCCAAAGAGGTAAGGAAACTTCTCCTTCATGTCTTCTTCCTTCTCCCAAGAAGCTTCTTCAGGGGTATGGTTCTTCCACCGAATCTTCACCAAAGGGATGGTGCGATTCCGCAGCTGCTTGTCCTTCCTATCCAAGATTTCGGCCGGTTCTTCATCGTAGGTCAAATCAGCACTAAGTCCTTCAGGTGCTTGCTGCAAAATGTGTTCCGGATTCTCTATGTATTTTCGGAGCATCGAAATATGAAACACATTGTGAACACCAGCAAGAGGCGGAGGTAATGCTAATCGATACGCAACAGGTCCAACCTTTTCCAAAATCTCGAAAGGTCCAATGAAACGAGGGCTAAGCTTTCCCTTAACATTGAATCTCATCACACCCTTCATTGGTGAAACCTTCAGAAAGACTTTCTCTCCAACTTGAAATTCCAAATCGGTCCTTCTCTTATTAGCATAAGATTTCTGTCTTGACTGGGCAGACTTAATCCTTTCTCTTATCATATCTACTATAGCACTCGTAGCTTCAATCATTTCAGGACCTAAGACTTTTCTTTCACCTGTCTCGATCCAAGTACAAAGGTGTCCTACAAGTACTGCCATACAAAGCCTTGAATGGAGCCATGCCTATTGTTGCTTGATAACTGTTGTTATAGGCAAACTCAACCAAAGCTAGGTGTTCATCCCAATTACCACCCATATCCACCACACAAGATCTGAGCATGTCCTCCAATGTCTGAATTGTCCGCTCGGATTGTCCATCGACCGTGGATGATGAGCTGTACTCAAGTTCAATTGGGTTCCCAAGGCCTTCTGCAAACTATTCCAAAACCTTGAGGTGAACCTAGGATCACGATCCGAAACAATACTCAATGGCACACCATGCGGACGAACCACATTATCCACGTAAAGCCTTGCTAGCTTATCCGAGTATGAGTGATCTTCATAGGAATGAAGTGGGCTGATTTGGTCAACCTATCAACAATCACCCACACAGTGTCATTGCCTTTACTTGTCCGAGGCAAGCTAGTCACAAAATCCATAGAGATATCCTCCCACTTCCAACTAGGAATAAGAAGAGGTTGAAGTAATCCAGATGGGGGTTGTCGAACGGCTTTCACACGTTGGCAAGTCTCACACTTGGCAACAAAATCATCAACATCAGCCTTCAGACCAATCCACCAAAAATGTTCCTTCAAGTCCTTGTACATCTTGGTGCTTCCGGGTGTATAGTAAAGACCGACTGTGTGCTTCCTTCAATATTTCTTTCTTAACTTCTTCATTTGCGAGCACGCACAGTCTTCCTCTAAACAATAAAGCACCATCCATGGATATACCAAAGTCGGGGTCCGACTCAGGATTTGAAGAAATCTTCTCAACTTTGATCAAAAGCTCTTGATCGGAACTCTGCAGAGCAACAATCTTATCTCTAAGACCAGATCTTGCCGTCATGGCAGAAAGAATAAAATCAGAATTCTCAGGGACAATTTCCAAATCAAAACTCTCAATAGAAGACCACAATGGTAAACTCAAAGCATTCAAATCCAAAGTCTTCTTCTGGTTCTTCCTACTAAGAGCATCAGCAACAACGTTTACTTTCCCAGGGTGATACTGAATATCACAATCATAATCGGAGACTAGTTCCAACCATCTCCTTTGTCTCATGTTCAACTCCTTTTGGGTGAAGAAGTATTTCAAACTCTTATGATCCGTGAAAATGGCAATCTTCTCACCGTAGAGGTAATGTCTCCAAATCTTCAAAGCAAAGACAACAGCGGCAAGTTCTAGATCGTGAGTGGGGTAATTCCGCTCATAATCTTTCAATTGCCGAGAAGCATAGGCTATGACCTTGCCATGTTGCATCAGTACGCAACCCAATCCAATCTTTGACGCATCGGTATAAACTGTCATACCACCGGAACTATCAGGTATAGTCAAAACCGGGGCACTTGTCAACCTATCTTTCAACTCTTGGAAATTCTTCTCACAGGCGTCAGACCAAACAAACTTTTCTTCTTTCCTGGTCAACTTAGTCATAGGAGCAGCCAACCGAGAAAAATTCTCAATAAACCTTCTGTAGTAACCCGCCAATCCAAGAAAACTTCTTATTTCAGTTACCGACTTCGGTCTTTCCCAATCAGCCACAGCTTGAACCTTTTCAGGATCGACACGAATACCTTCGGCTGAAACCACATGACCAAGGAATACTACTCTCTTAAGCCAGAAATCACACTTGCTAAACTTAGCGAACAACTTCTTTTCTCGCAACCTTTGCAAAGTGAAACTTAGATGACTCGCATGCTCTTCTTCGCTCTTCGAATAGATCAAGATGTCATCAATGAAAACAATCACAAACTTATCAAGCACATCGTGAAATACTCGGTTCATGAGGTCCATGAACACCGCAGGAGCATTGGTCAATCCGAAGGGCATGACTCTAAACTCGTAGTGACCATACCGCGTTCGGAAAGCTGTCTTGAAGATATCACTAGACTTCACTTTCAATTGGTGATATCCGGACCTTAAGTCAATCTTTGAGAACACAACTGCACCCTTCAACTGATCGAAGAGATCATCAATTTTGGGCAGCGGGTATCTATTCTTGATAGTCAGCTTATTCAACTCTCGGTAGTCGATGCACAAGCGCATACTACCGTCTTTCTTCTTGACAAACAAGACCGGAGCTCCCCAAGGTGATACACTAGGCTGTACGAAACCTCTATCAATGAGCTCATTCAACTGATTTTGCAACTCTTTCAACTCAGTAGGAGCCATCCTATACGGAGCTTTAGATACCGGAGCGGCACCAGGGACGAGATCAATTGAAAACTCGACATCCCTGTCTGGAGGCACTCCCGATAGATCATCAGGGAAGACATCAACAAAGTCACAGACAACCCTGACTTCATCGACTCTTTTCTCCACTTTACCCTTGCCTTCAGATGAAGCATCATCCACTAGGGCATAGACTTGCATCAGTGCGGACAGCACCTTCTTACAAACCCTTCTCTTTTCCCCCTGAAATTCTAAGACCGGACTTCCACAAATATGGAACTGAATTTTCTTTGAGGAACAGAGGAACACAGCTTTGTGGGCTGTTAACCAATCAATTCCCAAGATAATATCGAAGTCCTTCATATCAAGAATTACAAAATTGGCTTCCAAGTTCTTCTCACCAATCAACACAGGACATTTGGATAACCCCTTATCTAGTTTCACAACAGGACCAGTAGGTGTACTAATCAATAAACAACTAGACAACTTCTCAGGGATTAGGTTAGTCTTCTTGATGAATGCGAGATGACATGAACGAATGAGATGCACCCGTATCAAATAAGACAAATGCAGAAATAGAAGCAACTAACAATGTACCTGTAATCACTTCATGGCTTGGATCCTGCTCAGCACCGGAAATACTGAAAACTCTACCAGAGGGAGGAGCAGGAGCACTTTTCACCACCGGAGCAGGCTGCTTGGGCGGGCCGCTTCGGACAGAGCACGAGCGAAATGACCAGCTTGCTTGCGGTAGAAGCAAACAGGATTGGTTTGGGTCCAACGGGGGTGGCTGCAACGGAGGGCTTCCCGAACAAAAGGCCTAGCACTTGCACTTGCTGGTGGTCGGTTTCCGCCATCTTGTCCTAAACCGGCCGGGCTGCTGAAAACCCGAGTTCTGACCTACACTCTTAGGCTGAAAGGTAGGAGTGGGGTAGGGTGTAGGTCTCACAAAACGCCGATCATTACGATCCACCAAGCCAGAGTTCCTTGGCTGCCAGGGCTTTTGCACACGTGCACTTTCCTTCTCTGTTTCTTCCAATTTCTTCGAGTTCTGCACCACTTGAGCATAGCTCACTATAGGCTGGACTGTGAGGTAAGCTTTAATGGCAGGGCGCAGTCCTTTGAAGAACTTCTTCGCTTTGGCGAGATCATCCTTCAGAGAATCTGGAGCAAATAAATGAAGCTCCTCGAACTTCTGTTGGTACTCCAACACAGACAGAGATCCTTGTGTAAGAACCATGAACTCAGCTTCCTTCGCATCTTTCACCGCCTCGGGAAAATAATTCATACAAAAAGCCTCTTTGAACAACTCCCAAGTTACAACTCCTGCATGCAAACCTTCCAAAACAGGCCGAGTGGAGATCCACCATGCATCAGCTTCTTGTTGCAACTTCTGTTCAGCAAACAGAATCTTCTGAGCTTCCGAGCATTGCAGATGTCGGAAAGCCTTCTCCAACTCACGAAGCCACTTGTTAGGAAACAAGGGGTCCTTGGTAACTCCAGTGAAAGTGGGTACTTGCATCTTCAGAAAACTCTCCATCAGGCGAGTATGAGGAGTTCCAGCTAAACCTCCCGCATTCAGGACTGCGGCATGAGGATTCACATTAGCACCAGCTCGAGTCTCATTATGCAGAGTCATGAAACCCACCAACATCTGGTTGAATTGAGCTGCTTGCTGCTGCATCATATTGCCCATAATATTGGCAATATCTCGAAAACTTCCAACATTCAGGGCACCAGGTATCTCATGGGTACCCTGATCAACATTAGGTATCTCACCACCTCCATGAGGTACTTCACCACCTCCTTGAGGTATTTCACCACCTCCTTGACCACTGGATTCACCACGCCCACTTCTCAGAGTAACCATTCTGCAAAACTAAGAACATCAAAATACCGAATTTCGAAGTTTCAACATAACCACAAGTCCAAATGATTTGAAAACTTAAATCATGCTCAAATATATCCATATAGTCATCAAACAATAATCCATAAGGCAAAAATCACATTTTCCAAAAATTCAACAGCAAAAGAGGTCTCTGTGACCATTGGTCGAGTGATTGGTCGGTGACCCGATCGACCAATGAGTCGACCAATGCAGAATGCGATGCGAAAATTCGCATTATAAGCCTCATTTCCACATTCCAACTTCATTCTATCTTCTTCCAAAGGTGAGAGAGCTCTAGGGAAAATCTCCAAAGGTTCTCACAAGTGTTCTTGAGGTGTTTTGGTGCTTCAACAACAACACAACAACACACAACCATCACAAACAAGGTAAATCTGTCATTCTTTCTTCCATTTTCATCTTCTCATGCTTGCATTTCAATCAAAACCATGCTTTGCTTGTATCCAATGCTAGAAATCATGCTTAGGAATGCTTAGAAACATATTCCCTAGGTTTTAAACACAATGCCATGCATAGACAACAAGTTCTAACATATTGGTGATCATCTCGCAACGTTTTCATACCGAAATCGTTATCTTTAGAAAAATTTCGTTTTCTCTCAAACCGCTCGAAATTATCGCACGAGATCAAATGCTACATCCTCAAGATGATACTGTAGATAGGTCCATAAAATTTGATTAAACCAATTTCAACTTTTCAAAAATCCAATTTTGACCTAAATTGCAAAATCCCCAAATTTCCTTCTTGCTGAATTTTTTGCTTAAATCCAAGTTTTCGATCGATTTTCCTCAAACAAACTTCATAGACATGAAATTCCAAGTATTGCGCACATGCTAGTATGTTCAAATCAAATTTCCCCAAATTTGAAATTTTCCGAAAAATTACGAAAATACCCTTTTGGCTTAAATCTTAAGGTAGCACTAACTGGAATTGTCTCTTGTCTCTTTCACAGATACACACTATGCAGAGGGGAGGGCGAGGACAAGGTAGAGGTCGTGGTCGCATTGTAGGGGCACTTAGGGGCAGAGGCCAGGTTCATTCAGAGCCTAGACAGGAGGTTAGGAGACCAGACATGTTCGACACACCTCAGGCCGAGTTCCTGTACGAGGCCTACTTTAGTTACTGCAATATCGAGATGGGACGTCTACTTCACTTACGCCAGCTCAGAGTCTTTAGGATTCGGCAGAGATTCGACACATTGCAGTGGACTCATCTCTTCACCGAGGATCTGCCGGTATACCCGGAGCTAGTGAGGTTGTTCTTTAGCAACCTTACCTACACAGAGGAGGCTCGAGGCCAAGGACATCCACTTAGACTTGTCCTAAGGAGCAGGGTCTTCCGGACTCAGATTCGCTTTTCCACCCGAGCACTGGCTGAGATCTTGCGGGTTCCTTACTATCCACAACAGTGTGTGTGGATACCTGCAGGAGCAGATCTGGACAGCCATCTGATGCCGTACGAGCTTCGCGAGATATGCTCTACGCTATGGGATAGTCGTCGATGCTTCACTCCGTGGACTAGCGAACGGATGACGGATTCTGCCCGGATTATCGGTCGCATAGTCGGCCGAAACATTATGCCGAAGGCCGGACATCACCATCGGGTCACAGTGATGGAGGCCTTAGTCATCTACCGCATCTACATGGGCTTCGAGATCGATCTCTCCTACACCATTCAGCAGGTCATGCTTGGACTTGGTTCTGCGGCCTAGCATGCGGAACCTTTGCTATGGGAGGCTACCGACCTTGATCTTCGGGCATTTCGGGGTGAGTTTCGAGGATACACCGGTGGACACCGGTTCACGGGGATACTCAATCGGGACTCGGACCATTCGTCAAATGAGACTGCAGCGATCGAGAGATCTCCCTGGTCCGGAGGGTGAGGATGATGAGGAGTCGGAGGATGAGGATCAGGAGTCGGAGGATGGAGGAGAGGATATCGGTCCCGATAGTGATGATCAGGCCGGAGATGATACTGAGATATGCACGAGGCTAAGCCGGTGCATCACGAGTTTCCTTCATCACACTTCGAGGCGGGTGGCCCTTCACATGCGGTTCCGGAGACTTCAGATCTTGGGGCACATATGAGATCGATGACTTCCATGCTAGAGAGGATGGAGGTCGGACGGAGAGCAGATGTACGAGAGGATGGAGTCACGACGGGATAGGATAGAGCATCGGGTGACTCGGCTAGCGGAGGAGTTCGGAGCATACGAGAGATCGGAGAAGATCACCCGGATAGACCTGTACCCTAGGATTTTCATTTATGCATTTCAAATGTAATCTTTGTAAAAGCTTTTGAAATTAATGATGTTCATTTTGTTTCACTTAATTATTGTATATTATGCACCTTTCTTTTCTTTGCATTAGTGACATTTATTTAAGTATAATTATGGTATGTTATTCGGAAATGTTCTGTTATGCTTCATAGGTTAAGTTTTTAATCCAAGTGTTCTATTATTCACTTCTAAGAGTAGAAGAGTCATTTCGGATCAATGACTCGGGAATGTTCGATTATTGTCTTTTGTGGTTAGGATTTCCTCGAACCTTGGGCTCTGATACCAATCTGTCACATCCTCCCAGCCGGTACCCTATCTGGCATACCCGAGAATGTGATCCACAGCCCGAAGATCAGGTATCGAGTAATCAACCTCCCACATAAACAATAACATAATCATGAACAATAACAATAAAAGTGCGGAAGATAAACCATAGATCCAATAAGGAAAGAATGAATCATATATAAATCAGAGTACTAGATAAAATCAGAGTGTCTACATCAGATAAGTAAAGTGAGGCAAAATCCCACTCTACAACCAGCGGAAAAGTAGTTCTAAAAGAGAATAAACAAGACAAAATCTAATCCCAGTAGCAAGTACAATGGGTAATTAAATTGTTCTCCACTTTATAGACAACATCCCTATAAGTATAAATCTCATAAACAGCACAAGGGCGCTTCCACTCAATGGTCGGACCAAGCATCGTACGGAGCATAACCACTCGCGGGATCTTCAGTGTAATTGTTGTAACTGCAATCACCTTCCTGGAGATATGCCTCTTCGCCTTGCGCTTCTTCATAGGGACCGTCATAATATTCAGTACCTGCAGAATAGTCTAACAAACATTGTACAATAAAGGAATGAGTTTCAAAGAAACTCAGTAAGGCCGTTAAATCCATAATAACATAAATGGCAGGTTTTCAGAACAGACATAAATGCAATATGGTATGAGACAAACAATGAATGAATGAATCTAACTCTATATATGCTGGTCTCTATGGGCAGACATGCTTTAAATCATAGCACCGTACTTCTTTAGGAAGGTCTCAATCACTCATCATCAGTTGGTAATGGGTCCGGCATCCCTCGGGACATTCCATGGCTGGGGGTTAAGTCACCACTCTCTCACATCACCATTGGTCTAAGTACCGGCGCATGTTAGGGTTAAGCCTAGCCAAATGCAAGTCTTCTACTTAGTTACATCAAGTCAGATCTAGATACGTCCATTCCTCGTCCCTGACGATCCTTTCCGGTATCCTTCACACTAGAGTCCTCATAGTCCCTGGCTACGGACTCATCAACCCTATTGATCATCCACATATGGTAAACGGGAAGCTCTCACATCCTCTCACGGGTTGGTTACCGGTCTTGAGCGCCCGTGAGCCCAAGTCTAACCATAAGCAACCCTACCAATAAATGGCCCCCACAATGTGATTCCTGTCCTCTGACGGGTTGGTTACCGGTCTTGAGCGCCCATGAATCCCCATTGCTACCACGGGTCGTTCGGTCTCAATACCCCTCCGATTAGGGTCTGACATAACAGGACATCCTAGCCAAACACTACTAGACAATCCTAGATATGTCATCCAACAGTTTAGGAAGGTGTCCATAGGGCATCTCCGGAAACATCCCATAATATTCCCGTAGTAGTCCAAGGACAGAAGTGTCAAAAGGACACCTCTCCTTTCCAAACCATACTTAAGCATACACATGCATCAAATCATATCATCACA
Organism: Hakea prostrata; assembly: GCF_041222555.1. Classification (NCBI taxonomy): domain Eukaryota; kingdom Viridiplantae; phylum Streptophyta; class Magnoliopsida; order Proteales; family Proteaceae; genus Hakea; species Hakea prostrata. The sequence goes on along the minus strand of NC_142601.1, from coordinate 41,930,520 downwards.
TATATGGTAACTTCATATATGGAAAGAAATCAATAATTTCAATCACTTTGTATATACTTGGTAAGTAAATCATACATGAGTCAATTCAATATGAATAAGTAATGCTACTGATATCAAGATAGTACCACAGTAGTATAACATTGTAAGAATCTAATTAAAGAAATAACTTAATCAAGATTTAAATATAGAAACCAAGATATGCAATTTATGTTGTTAAAGAAGTAACCATCCTTACCTTTTATAACTCGCAAAGGAATCCTAAGAAATCAAGTAAGATCTTGGCAAACTTGAGAAGAAGGTCCTAAACAAGTGTATACAACATATTAGGAAAGATCCCTAACAGAAAAGATACCAAAACATCCAACACAGACCAATTCTGGAGTTGTTGTACTCATTGGTCGAGTGGATTGGTCGACTGGTCCAGTCGACCAATCAGTCGACCAATGCAGACAGTAGCCTAAAAAAAACAGAGTTTTAAGATATAAAATCCGAATTTGGTGGTTCAAAAGGGTACTAATCAAGGGGTAAACTACATCAGTAGTATCCTAACATAAAGGGGACCTCAAAACACTTAATCCAATCAAGCCATCAAGATCCAAATTAGGAAACAAAAAGTTACCATAATTAGATCAACCATGGATCTTGAAGAATTCAAGATAGAAATCAAAGACAAGAACAATAGGAGAATGGATCATTGCTTCAGGTAAAGGTATCATGAAAAGCATACTTAGATCTTCAAGGAAATAGGCTTAAAAGCATAAATCTAAATAAGGAAACAAAACCTACCATATATGTAACTATCATGATTCATGAAGAAAACATGGTATGGTAGAAGAGGAACAACTAGAGATTGATAGATCATGGATCATGAAAAGAAAACACAGCAATTGACTACTAACATGATCAATGTAGAAGATCCAAGGAGATCAGAATTCAAATCAGAAGTTAAACAAAGACTAGATCATGGTTTGATCATGATTCCTTCAAAAGCTTGCAATGATCATGGTTAAGATCATTGTTTTAGCCATTAATCCTTAGGATGATCATGAGAGACAAGTCCAGAGATGTTTGCAACAGAGAATGCAGCATCTCCTCTACTGTCTCAACTCAAAAAGGAAAGAAAAACAGAGATGGAGGAGAAGAAGAGAGTATAGACATACCTTTGATGCAAAAGGAAGAGTTTTGACGAAGATCCGTCAAGAAAATCACCAAGGATGCAAGGGAGATGACTTGCAGAGGTCTTTGGTTCGTTCCAAAGAGTTTGGAGGCAGCAAATACGAAGTAGACTCGAGATTGGACTTAAATAGAGCGAGCAAAACCTAATTGCCAAAGACAGCACTCATTGGTCGAGTGGATTGGTCGACTGGTCCAGTCGACCAATGCAGACAGCAATTCCAAAACAGGGAATTGAAGACCCAGATCAAATCCAATCCTAAAGGGGTTTTGCACACATAACAAGTGACTTACCTAATAGGTAGAAATGCCTTCAAACCATGATAGAGAGCACTCCAAGTCCATCAACTAATCCGATCTTCATCAAGATTCAGTTTCCATAAATAGAACTTCATCATCAACTCTCATGGATTCAAAGCCAGACACCAAGTCCTTCACTGGGATGGCCAAAACCTGACTTCTTACTTTACTTCGGGTCACTGGACCTACAAATAACAAGGTTTCCGGGTCAAGGTTAGGGCTGGGTTTTACATCACTTCTTCCTCATGCTTTTTCTGCACCTCCTCAGCAGCTGCAGTCAGCCGGTCTATTTCAGAATTGGCCTTGGCCAAATTCTCTTCACAGGTTTGCAGCAAGGAGCTGGTGCGACCAACCCGGCTCAATGCTTCCATGTGTTTATAAAAGCTAAACACAGCATTCCTGGGAAGGCGGAAAATATCAGAAGAAGTCATAAGAAATTATGAAAAAATAAGTAAGCAAGAAGACTGGTACCTTGTGGATTGACTAACAAGGAAAATGTCATCCAGGGCTTCAAATTCCTGGCGGTCAGAAGGAGCAAGACTGAGAGAGCTCCACTCTACAGCTTTCTCAGGATCTCGAGTCACCCTGTCGGTCAGCTTCAGGGTCCACTGGGGGGTGAAGACCTCCTCACAATCCGTTGAAGCTTTGGATTTTTTATGGGAGGAAGCATCAATTGTGTCATGCCTCCTTTTGGTTCGGGCGGAGGAAGAGACATTAGACCTCTCCACCATCGCTTTCTTCCCTTTACCCGAAGCATCAGCCACGGGCCTGATATTCCTGATACCCCTATAAGAGGGGTCGGGAGAGGGAACAGAAGCCTCTTGATCTACGGTCAAGGCTCTGGGTGATCGTTGCTCGGCTGTCACAACGGCCCTAGCGGCCTTCACTCGCAGGTTCTCAGGGTTCATTGTGGTTAGAAGCTCACAATGAGCCAAGCCCCAGTACTGAAGAATGGAGTTATACTCCACTTCAAGTCCATGTATCTCTTGATACCATGGAATGGATTTGATCTTCCTGACGGCCGCCTCGTCTTCTCTGGATAAGGGAAGACCTCGGTTATTCTCGGAAGAAGAGTACACCTCCTCCAGGCGGTTGGGAAGTTAAGATCTGATGGAGGCGCTCGACAGAAAAAGTATCGTTCGCGCCATCTTTTGTGGTTAGAAGGGCAAGTTCCTTTAACAAGGATGCTGCCCCTCCAATCAAGTTCAGCCTTATTGCGTTTGGACAGAAAAACCCATCCGGGAGGATGGGAGATAGAAAGAACATGAAAATGTACAAAGAGAGAAACAGATGGTGTAATGCCAAGTTCAAAACACAAACCCAAGAAGCCGACGATGAGACGCCAGCTATTGGGAAGGAGCATTCCGGGACAAATGTCCCAATGATTCAGAACTGCGGAGAACAAAGGATTAAAAAAGGGAAAGCGAACCCCACTTTCCAGTGCATCTATATACAGAGAAAATTCACCCGAGAGGTTTGAATCAACCCTCTCATCAGGGTGGGGAGCCCTAACCTGATAAGAGGAAGGAAAATCAAAATCTTGGATGGTTGAAAGAAGGGTTTCCTCATTATAAATGTAGGGAACAGAGCCAAGTCCACCATCGGACCTGGAAGTTTGAGGCTGCCTAGAAGACTCGACAATCTTGGAAGATCCAGACTCGAGGAGGGCAGGAGGAGTTTTGGTTTTTCTCTCTAAACCTTTTTGAGAAACTTCAGCAAACTCGCGCCAGAGGACAGTTAGGGTTTTGTTATCACTATCCGATTGTTCGGGAGCAGGAGAAGCAAAAGCCTCACTGCTATTACCAACACTGGGTACCAGAGAAGCCCCGTCGTCCGCCATTACTTGTTTCAGTAAACTACAAAAAGAAAAAGACCAGTAAACTTACTGATTCAGTGAGGCAGAAGCTTGAGAGCAAGAAGGCGCGAAGCAGACAACAAAGGTTCAAATTCCAGACAGGAAGAATGAAGCCTACAAAGACAATGAACCGCTTTTAAAACCCCCGCACGAGTGTTCGGGAATCTGAACAATCGAGATTGAAAGACGTTTTGAAAGTTTGAACTCATGAATCCGAAATAAGCGTTCGGAAACCGTAGCTTGGATGACGTGAGCCACGACAGATTGACTGCAAGGAGACACGTGGCCTTACACTCACAACGCTTGAGGAAAAGTGACCACCGCATTAAATGTGATATGACATTTAATGAAGCACGTAGAGATTATCGCCTGACAAAGAACTTAGTTAAAAACCAAGCCCTCGGGATCGACCGAACGCTTGGTCTGGGGGGCTCGTGATACGGAGAAATTATGATCAGACCGGGTTCATACCTGGTCTGACCCTCGACCCCGGTCGAGACAGAGGGAATCGACTCGCTCCCGAGCGAACCGGATCCAGAAGATGGCTTGTTGAAGAAGAAAGCTTATTTGGCTACAAGCATGCCCTAATCCTACTTATGGATTAGGGTAATTACCCTAATGATGGCAGACTCGAATTGACGGCTGCGGATAATCATTATCGAAGGGATAATCATCACATAACCTAAAGGTTATCTCAGGAGTCCTCTACTAGTCCAAACTAGTAGAAGTCTATTGCTCAACGGATCTAACTATTAAGATCCAACGACAGAAGGCTCAAGTGCATCCAACGAAGGAGATTCGGAGGTACACTCTATATAAACCTCACTACCATACGAGGTGAGGGGACCGAAAACACACAATCTGAGACTCAGGTTCAGATACATACTGATAGACTTAAACTATCAGCGCTCTGCTATCTAGATCACCTTTCCTAGTTCTTCGTTCCTTAGCTCTGGGCTTCTAGCAAAGCCGTTTGTGATTAAGTTCATCAACTGACTTAGCCTTCGGAGGTGGACTCCCAACCCCAGCGGTCGGACCACATCTGACGCTTTCGTTTTGCAGGTCATCACGAGGAGATCTAAGGGCTGAGCAGATTTTGGACGCATCAATAAGCCTTGTCATGAAGATTACTTTTACGCAACTTGTTGTGTTTTAGGCTTGCGTTGGCCGAAAAGCCCGAATGCCCCACCGAAAAGCCAACGGATATTGCTAGATTGATAGGAGATCTTAATAAGCACGCACTTGTGGGCATTGATTACTCTGACGGTTGTTCTTCCTAGCCACATCGCTTGAAATGATGCTCGACGCCCAGCGTGACCACTTTATTGCCACGTATCAAGAAGAAGGTACTATTCTGAAACTGAACTGTACATCGCGCAACAGCCATCAGCTGAACATGGCCTTGGCTCTTGATTGACTATTGGATGTTTCAAACCGTATCTTCTCAACATCGTCTCTTGGGATTTCTGCAATCTTTAAGGTCTCAGCTTGGATCATCGTTCATCTGAAGAAACCCCCCTTGTTTCTTACGTAAGTCATCCTTCTTTGATCAGTGCCATAGGTAGAAGGCTGGTGAAGAAGCATAACGTGCCTGAGACGTCCGGTAGGCAAACCTCTTCTAACCCCTGGGCTGAAGTAGGGGTCTTTGGAGATCCTTTTGGTGATGAGCCTTTCTCTTCATTGCCTTCCACTTAAATGGTTACCAGTTCCGTTGAGGAATCTCTGTAGTCTGTTCGTGAAAGTGACGCCCGAGGGGCTCCACCGGAGAGTGGTGCAACTCTTGGGGTTATTTCCTCGAATCCTCCGATCAGCAAAGATTCCATTGATGAGGCTACCTCAAGGCCTCTGTTTTCCCCCAGTCTCCTTCATCCCTTTCACGTACAATTGATGAAGGCTGCCTTCAAAATCCCAGATGAGTTCTTAATGAGGCTCCCTAGTCCCCGCGAGAGAGCATGCCTGCTGAGAGAGGGAGAAATCCCTTTATATTTTGATTCGACGCTAGGAGGCATGAGGCTTCCCCTCTGTGCCTTTGCTATGCAGACCCTCTATTATTATAGATTGAATCTAGGGGTGCTAGCTCCGAATGGTTGGAGGAACCTTATGGGTTTCATTGGGTACTGCAAGAGTTTGAACATCGATTGTAATCTGAATGTTTTTAGGTGGATTTACTCCCTTAGGGCCTTAGAATAGGATGGCTGGTTCAGCTTTAGCAAACGGGGTATTGCCTCCCTAAAGTTCCACATCTTTGAGGAAGGGACCCTTCCAACCAGCCATAAGAGATGGAAAGATAGGTTCATTGCTTGTCGTGTTCCTCAGAATTGTGTTATCATGGATTGGCCTTCTCTGTCCTGAAGCACCATTAGGAAAATGAATAGGAAACCTCCTCTAAATAAGAGGGTGCGGGGTCTTTATGCACTTTTTGTGGAAGGAAAGGGGGTCCCCATCCATGGTCAAGAGACTAAATTTGAAGCTCCCTTACTTCTCCGGGAAGTTATGGCTGGTGAGTCCCTTCACCTTCTCCTTTAGGCTACTTGTTGACCCTGGTTCTTCGTTTGACCAAGCAGGTCTTCTCTCTTTTCACAGGTCCAGGGATGTCTCTCAACAAAGATTTCCTTCTACAACATTATATGGACTCTCGGACGGTTGCGAGAAAAGAGCATGAGAAGGCGGAGAATCTTGGGGCAAGCTCCTCCGACCCTATATATGGGCTTCCCAGCCCAGTTGCTAGAACTCCCCCTGATCAAAACTAAAAACCAAAGAGGAAATCGTCTGAGAAGTAGAAGAAGAGGACGAAGCAACGAGGGCAGCCGGCGAATCGAACGAGGTCCCCATCGAGACACTTCCAGAAACCAATCCTTCTGAAATTGTTCAGCATGAGGGTGCGATGGTGTCAGAGGGTCGCAAGTGTTCCCACTCGCCTCCCAAGAGCAAAGGAAACCAAAAGTGTCCCGCATTAAGGGATCCCAGGCATCTGTCACTCGTCCCATGGGCCTTCCACCTCTTGCCCCTGGGAAGTCTCTTCTAGGCGTGGCTATAGGTGCGAAGGTTGTAGGCGATACTACCATGAGGGTAGCTTTAGGGGTAAGTTCACAGACCCACACCCTTGACCATCCTGTTATCTCAGGAATGGTCCCTCCGGCGGCGGCGCTCTCGGCCACAACCACCAAAGCATCTTCATATTTACTAACGGCTGGGAAACGGTGGCTTCGGTAAGAGACATGTTCACTCCGTCCCTCCTACCCCCAAGTGGGTTCCGCAGTGGGAACTCTTCAAGGGGGACGAGGTTCTGGGAGACATGATCAAATCCAAGCAGTGGATTGAGCATATGCCGTCTCTCCCGCAGACAAGGGGGTTTGCAAAGAATTGCCTCCTACGTGGCACCATTCTCAGCTGGCCCAATAAGTTCAAAATTCCGCTTCAAAATGTTTCAATTTTTCTCACTTTTTTCCCTTGTCAATTTGATCATCACTTTGTGCAACAAATACTTATACGCTTCCGTTAGCCTGGCGGAGTCACAAATGAGGAAGTATATAGAACTGGCTGATGAGAATTCCAAGCTCACCTATGAGCTAGGGTCCCAAATTGACAAGACCAACACCCTCCAGGCTAAGTATGATAGTGTTTTTATGGAAATGGACAGGATCAAGCGAGAACTGGAGAGGACTACAAAAGAATTGAATAAAGTACACTCCAATTGTGAATACTACAAGAAAGAAAGAGATGAAGCCAGAAGGAGGGAGGGTGAGGTGAAGAAGAGAGAGAGAGAGAGCGATGTCGTGACTGCCCGAGTTGTTGCTATAAATGATATGAGCAAGATGGATATTTAACTAGCTCAACTGTGGAGTGAGAAAGAGGCATCTGATGATACGTTAGCGACGCTTCAGAGGGAGAGCCAAGAGCTCTCTACCTCCTACTTCAAGCAGGCCGCCAAAAAGGAGAAGTTGGTCCTTGACTTAGAAGCATCCCAAAGGAAAATTCAAGAGTTGACTGATCACAGTTCCTCCACTACTGAGGACACCATAAGGGAATACAAGGCTTCTGAACAGTTTAAGTCAAAAGTTGTTACCACAGCTCTTCCCAGTTTTGAGCTTCGTCTGGATACAGCCTTTGACTTGCTGGTGAAAAGATTACCAAGAGGAGACTCGAGGGTTGTTTGCGAAAATTCTCCTTTTGATGCTTACAATTGTGAGAGATTGCAAATTCCTATGTTCAGATGGATGCAACTTCCAGATCCAAGGACTCCTTTCCCAGAAGCCAACATTGTCCCCACCGAAACTCATCCTCGCTCTGATGATAGCCTCAACCAGACCTCGCCTTTGCCAGTTAATTTTGGCGATTCCGCTGCTGCGGTTGTTGAGAACGAAACTGAAGCTATGACAAAGTGAGGGATCCGTTTCTCCTTTTTGTGGATAACAAATCTAATGTTGAGCCCAATGGCTTCTCTTTTCTTCTTCTTCTTCTTCTTCTTTTTTTTTTTTTTTTTTTTTTTTTTTTTTTTGCCCTTGGGGCCCCTTCTGTTTATTACAAACAATAAACATCTGTTTCTTTGGGTTTCTCTACCAACAGCTTCGGTGTCTAAGAAGGAACTACTTGCAAAATTATGTTATTCGTGTGCATGTCCTAATAAGACTTCTCTGAAGGACATCGTTAAGTGTTGGTTTTTGAGAGAAGCTTCAAATATAGGATAATTCCGAGAAGTTCATTCAGTTGGCTCAAAAAAAAATGACCTAAACAGAAGGCAGGCATTCGGCTGTCCACGCAGGTTTATCAGTTCTTACCAGCCCAGCAAAACACTTCACTTACTGGTAAAACTTCTTCAGATGCATAGCATTCCATGCATAAGCGAGTTCTCTGCCAGTTTCCAAGTCTTTGAGCTTGTAAGTTCTCGAATGGAGTTCTTGGATGACCAGGTAAGGGCCTTCCCATCTGTGAGACAATTTATTCCTTTGCCTTGGGGCCGAGGCGTCAGCTTGTCTGAGGACTAAATCTCCCTGACGAAAAGTCTTACTCTTTACTCTAGAATTGTAGTCTTTAGCTACTTTCATTTGATAAGCCACATTTCGGTAGAAAGCCACATCTCAAACTTCATCAACGAACTCCAAATTTGCTCTGAGCCCTTCCTCATTTATGACCTCATTGAAATGCGATGACCTTAGCGATCCTGCCAATACCTCAACTGGGACTAGTGCCTCAGTGTCACATCCCCCCAGCCAATACCCTAACTGGCATACCCGGGTGTGTGATCCACAGCCCCGAAGATCAAGTATCGAGGAAATCATCCTCCCACATATGCAATAACATAATCATGAACAGATAAAATCAAGTATAATATTATAAACAAAAGATCTAATAAGGAAATGAATATCAGTATAATCGGAGTGCGGAAAATGATACCAGATGTAATCACATCAAAAAGAAGTAGAGCGAGGCGGAAACTCACTCCACAGTTACAGCAGAAATGTAGCGCGTAAGTCTAAAAAGAATTACAACTGAGTTTAAAGGAAAACAAAGAAAGAAAGTCAAACTGAACTACGAGTTTTCTATCCTATAGATAACATCCTCAAAATAGTGGACTTCATCAATCCAACAACTCTATGTTACGTCTAATCGTAGTATGCAACTTGATCGCACGAGGGATCATCAAGGTTATCTTCATGGTTGCCAGCACCTTACGTGTAGTACGCTTCTTCGGCTTGCACTTCATCGTATTGTCCTTCATAATAGTCAATACCTGTAGAATGATCTAACAAAAAGATTGCACAAAAAGGAGTGAGTTCGAATGAACTCAGCAAGGCAAGTTAACTCATAACAACATAAATAACATGCGGCAAAACATAACAAGATGCAATGCAGTATGAAACAGACAATGAATGTATGCATCTAACTCTATGTATGCTAGTCTCTATTGGCAGACATGCTTTAAGTCATAGCACCATACTTCTTTGGGAAGGTCTCAATCACACGGCTCCGGTTGGGAATGGGTCCATCATCCCTCTCGGACAATCCATGGCTGGGGGTTAAGTCACCGCTCTCTCACATCACCATTGGTTTAAGTACTGGCGCATGTCAGGGTTAAACCTAGCCCAATGCAAGTCTTCTACTTAGTTACATCAACTCAGCTCTAGATATGTCCATTCCTCCCCTCTCGGGATCCTTTCTGGTATCCTTCACACTAGAGTCAGCGTATTCCCTCTCGGACTACGGACTCATCAACCCTATAGGTCATCCACATATAGTAAACGGGAAGCTCTCATGTCCTCTTACGGATGTAATTCACCGGTCTTGAGCGCCCATGAGCCCAAGTCTATCCATATGCAACCCTACCCATAAATGGCCCCCACAATGTGATTCCCGTCCTCTCACGAGTTGGTTACCGGTCTTGAGCGCCCGTGAATCCCCATTGCTACCACAGGTCATTCGGTGTCAATAACCTTCCGATTCGGGTCTGATATAACAGGGATATCCTAGCCAAACACTGCTAGACAGCCCTAGGTATGACAACCAATGATTCAGGAAAGTGTCAATGGTCAAGCCCAGAAACATCCCATACTATTTCCGGTATTTTCCGGTATTGTCCAAGGACAGAAGTGTCAAAAGGACACCCCTCAATCCCAAACCATACTTAATCAAATACATTCTCAGATCAGTCATGTCATATACAATCAACACTTCATCATACAAAAGAGAATGTAAAAAGCATAATCAAATCATTAAACAATATATAGTATATAATCATGAATAATGACAAGAGGACATAATTGAAGTGCTACTGTACTTACAGTAATACATCAGAAGTATAAAATACAAGAACAGTAAATAAACTCAGAGTTTCTTAAAGTAGAAACCAAAGAGTACGCAATCTATGTTATTATGAAATAACTGTCCTTACCTTAATTATCGCCGAAGATAATCCAAAGATCAAAGAGAGAGGCTCCAAACTTAGTAAGTAAACCCCTAACAATCATAGATATAACATTAGGGAAGATGCCTAAAAGATCAGAGAGCAAACGAGTCAAACAGAGCGAAAAACAAAGCTACTATCTTCATTGGTCGATTGATTGGTCTACTGACCCAGTTGACCAATCAGTCAACCAACAAAGTCAATACGAAGCAAGTACGAGAATTCTGATCCGAAACTCAATCTACAGGGTTCGGAACTTCACAAAACTTGGATGAAAACTATATTTTAGTATTCTAACACTAAGGGAGTAAAGATCGGGCACTAATAATGATTAAAAACATTACCTTTAAATAAAAATTCATGGTTTCCCCAATTTGGTGAAAAAACCCTAGAATTCGATAAAAATTTACTATGGAACTCACAAAAAGGCAAGGGGTGATTTAGATCTCATCCAAGAAAAAGGTAATCAGAATCAATTACAAATACGTCAGGAAAATTAGATTTAAATGGTTACGAAATTAGATCCATGGAAAGGATTAGGGTTTAAAGAAGAATTTTCAGAGTTAGGGTTGAGATCTCTATGCTGATCATAAACCCTAAAGAAAAGAATAAGATTACGGAAGAGATGGTTGCAAGAATGCAGCATATTCTTCCCAATCTTAATCAAGAACAAGATCGAAGAAAGAATAAATTACAATACAGAAGAGATACTAACCTTAGACTTGCAGATCGGAGATGAGAGACTTCAAATCTGGCAGAGGGATCTTCGAAATCACCGAAGAGAGTTTCAAACGAGTCTTCCCACGTTCTCAAAGTGTTCTGGAGGCAGAGGACACTAAGAAACACGAAGTGTGTTTAAATAGAGAGTGAAAACCCCTAAAATTGGTCTACTGACCCAGTCGACCAATCAGGTCAGCAAAGTTCAAACAGGGAAATGAAGGATCAAATGGACACTAAACCTCAAGGGCTTTTGCACACATATCAAATGACATACCTAGTATGTAGAAATGCCTTTGAACCAAGTCAGATAATACTCCAAGTCCTTCAACTAATCTCATCTTCAGATAGGTGTAGCTTTCTTTCTAGATCTGCACAAACTTCAAAGTATGGGACACCAACATCAACATCCATGGGTTCTAGGTCAAACACCATATCTTCTACTGAGATGGCCCATAGTTGGCTTCTTCCTTTACTCCGGGTCTTCGGACCTAAAAACAACCGGGTTTTCGGGTCAGGGTTAGGGCTAGGATAGGGTTGGATTTCACACTCAGTGGCATAGGATAATTTGAAGGGAGTCTCCCCTGTTGGAGTTCTTGATGAGGTTCTATAAGCCCAAAGAACGTGAGGAAGCTCTTCCACCCATTGCTTGTAGCTTTCTTCCAATCATCTTTTAATACCGTCCAACAAGGTGCGGTTAGTAACCTCCACCTGACCGTTGCATTGGGGATATGCCACGGTGGCCCTCCTAAAGTCAATGTGATAGGCTTGGTAGAACTCCTTGAATGCAGGGTTATCAAATTGAGTTCCATTGTCCGTCAGCAATATCTTTGGTAACCAAACCTATAGATGATTTTGTTGAGAGTGAATTCTTCCATTTGTTTTTTCGTAATAGTTGCCACAGCTTCAGCTTCTACCCATTTGGTGAAGTAGTCGATGGCCACTATCAAAATTTCCTTCCCCCAGATGCAGGTGAAAATGGCTCCAGGAGATCCATTCCCCACCTTGCGAAAGGTACTGGGCTAAGGATCGAAACCAATGGGACTGCAGGGGCTCTTTGGACCGAGGAATGCAGCTGACATGGCTCGCAATGGCGAACGTAGTCTTGTGCATCCTTAACCATAGTTGACCAATAGATCCCCTGTCTCAAGATCTTGAAAGCCAACGCTCTGGCTCCCATATGAGCTCCACAAATTCCTTCGAGGACTTCTGCTAACGCATATTGGGCCCCCGCTAGACCTACTCACTTTAGTAATGATCCTTCCATGGAACGTTTGTATAAGATTCCCTCTATCAGAGTGAATTTTGCTGCTCTCCTCTTTATAATATTAGAGTGAGCCTGGTCCTCTGGGAGTTAATCATCCTTAAGATATGGTACCACTTCGTCCATCCAGGAAGGCTCTGTTTCCTCGATTTCCATCATTTCCCAAACATCAATACTTGGTTTATGAAGAATCTCTTGATAGACTTGAAGCCTCTAAGTCCTTTATACCGGCAGAAGCTAATTTGGACAGGATGTTGGCATTCGCGTTTTCCTTCCTGGGGATCTGGATAAATTTGCACTGGTCGAAGTTGGCCTTCAAACCATTTGCTTTGGCCAGATATTGTGTCATTTTCTCTTCCCAGGCCTCATAGGTACCCTTAACTTGGCTCACTATCAACTAGGAGTCGCTATGTATCATCAAGTTTCGAACACACAGGGAGATTGCCAAACGAAGCCCTGCTAGCAATGCCTCATATTTAGCCACATTATTTGTTGATGGGAAGGCAAAGCACAAAACATAGTTAGCGACAAAGCCACCTGGACTTTCTAGTACTAAGCCTACTCCGCTTCCAACGGCATTACTAGCCCCATCGACGAATAGCGTCCAAATTTCAGCAGGCGCCTCCTGACCTTCTCTAGTGTTCCACCCAGCCCTAGACTCTACTATGAAATCTGCTAACGCCTGGCCTTTTATCGCCGTTTTGGGCTGGAAATCTACTTGGTGCTCGCTTAGTTCCACGGCCCATGTGACCATCCTTCCCGCCAAGTCAGGACGATGTAGAATATTTTTTAAAGGAGCGTTGGTGAGGATGGTCAGAGAGTGAGCCTGAAAGTAAGGCCTTAGCTTCCTGATAGATATTATCATTGCTAGGGTGTGTCACATCCTCCTAGCCGGTACCCTAACTGGCATACCCGAGAGTGTGATCCACAGCCCCGAAGATCAAGTATCGAGGAAATCATCCTCCCACATATACAATAACATAATCATAAACAGGAAAAAAATCAAGGTTTAATATTATAAAATATATACAAAGGTTCAAAACAATAATGGATAATCAGTATAATCAGAGTGCGGAAAAGATACTAGATATCCAATGATATCAAAAGGAGTAAAGTGAGGCGGAAACTCACTCCACCAATATAGCGGAACGCAGTATGAAAGTCAAAAGGAATTACAACTGAAACAAATGTACTAAGAAATAAACTAAGATTAAGCGTCTTCTAGTTTATAGATAACGTCTTCATAAGTATGGACTTCGTCAATCCAATGAATCCGTTCTAACTCTATGTTGTTTTCAAAAGTAGTACGCAGCTTGATCCGCCGGGGAATCATCAGAGTAATCTTGATCATCGCCAGCACCTTGCGTGTAATACGTTTCATCGGCTTGCGCTTCACTGTACTGCTCGTCATAATAATCTATACCTGTAGGGTAATCTAAACAAAGAATATACAAAAAGGAATGAGTTTCGAAGAAACTCAGTAAGGTAGTTAATCCATAACATCATAGATAACATGTGGCAAAACATAGCATGATGCAATGCAGTATGAAACAGATAAAGTATGAATGCATCTAACTCTATGTATGCTGGTCTCTATGGTAGACATGCTTTAAGTCATAGCACCGTACTTCTTTGGGTAGGTCACGCATACGGCTCCTGTTGGTAGTAGGTCCGGACATCCTTCTCCGACAAACCATGCTAGGGGGTTAAGTCAACACACTCTCTCACAACCATTTGGCATAAGTACCGGCGCATGTCAGGGAAAAACCTAGCCCGATGCAAGTCATCTAATCAGTTACATCAAGTCAGTTCCAGATACTTCCATTCCTCCCCTCTCGGGATCCTTTCTGGTATCCTTCACACTAGAGTCACGGATATTACTCACTGGACTCATCAACCCTATTGGTTATCCACACATGGTAAACGGGAAGCTCTCATGTCCTCTCACGGATATAACTCACCGGTCTCGAGCGCCCATGAGCCCAAGTCTAGCCATATGCAACCCTCCAATAAATGGCCCCCACAATGTGATTCCCGTCCTCTCATGGATATAACTCACCGGTCTTGAGCGCCCGTGAATCCCCATTGCTACCACAGGTCGTTCGGTCTCAATACCCTTCTGAATCGGGTCTGATATAATAGGGGTATATCCTAGCCAAACACTGCTAGACATCCCTAGGTATGACAACCATTGATTAGGGAAAGCATCAATGGGCATCTTCGGAGAACATCCCATACTATTCCCTCCGATGTCCAAGGACAAAAGCATCAAAAAGGATACTCCCCAATCCCAAACCAAACTTAAGCAAACACATTCTCAGAACAGTCATGACATACACAACCAGCAGTTCATCATATACAAGAGAATGTAAAAGCAAAAATCAGATTAGGCAATAATCAGTAACTCATATATCATGAATAATAAAAAGACAATATAAACAAGTGCTACTGTTCCCACAGTAGGAGATCAGAATTAAAATACAATAACAGTAGGTAATCTCATAGTTTCATAACGTAGAAACCAGAGAACAAGCAATCTATGTAGTTAAGGAATTAACTGTCCTTACCTTCTAACTTGGATCGGATCTTAAAGAATCAAGTATGACCTTGACTAAACTTGAGAAGACAGTCCTAAACAAGTGCACACAACATGTTAGGAAAGATGCATAAAGGAAAAGATCATAAATCAATCGAAACAGACCAAGAATGAGGTTGCTGTACTCATTGGTCGATTGGTTGGTCTGCTGGACCAGTTGACCAATGAATCAACCAATGCAGACAGTGGCCTGCAAGAATCCGAATTCTGAGAATCAAGAACCGAATTCGATGGTTCAAAAGGGTACAAATCAGAGGGGAATTATCATGGTAGTATTCTAGGGTATAGAGGATATCAAATCATAAATCAAATCAAGTTCCCAAATTATAACCTAGGAACACAAAGGTTAACCTACTAGGTTAAACATAGATTATGAGGGAAAAATATTACAATCAAAGATTAAAGAACTAGGATATGAAGATTACAGATATAGTAAAGAAAACACATTGATTGGGTTACCATGATCAAACTAGGGGTTCTTGATCTTACCCAAGAAATTAGGGTTTTACCCTTTTTGGTTCCCTCGGAAATTAATTGAAAGCTCTGGATGAAGGGAGATAAATTGTTAGCCAAAAATAACAAGAAGGGTCATTCAATGATGAAGTTTAGGTTAACACAATATTACCCAAGAGGATTTTCCTTCACAAGGGAGGTTACCAAAAGCTCTCCAGACGATCTCACAGGTTAGGGTTTCAAAGGATTAGGGTTAGGGTTTCGAAGATTCCACTGGCTGAGGTTAAAATCGTGATGATGATCATGGATCTTAAAGAACATTATGAGATCATGGAATAGATGATTGCAAGAGTGCATCATCTTCTTCCTGATCTCAACGAAGAACAGAATTAAAGAAAGAAAATCAGAAATAGAAGAAAGAGTGAGTGAAATCATACCTTTGCTGTAGGAGGATGAAGAATTCTTCAAGTCTTTGCGAGAGATCACCAAAGAATGCAAGGGAATGGGTTAGATTAGGGTTCTAACTCGTTCCAGAGGCTTAGGAGGCAGAGGAGGCGGAGTATTCCCGAGATTAGACTTAAATAGAAGAGACAGGATTCAAATTTCAAAAATAGAATCAATTGGTCGATTGATTGGTCGATTGGTCCAATCGACCAATGAGTCGACCAATCAAGACAGCAACTTCAAAACAGGGAATTGAAGGCTCAGATCAAGTCCAAACATCAAGGGGTTTTGCACACACCTAGAGTGACATACCTAGGAGTTAGAAATGCCTTTGAATCAATACAGAGACCACTCCAAGACCATCAACTAATCCAATCTTCATCCGGGTGCAGTTTCCACCTTTGGGACACTGGCATCAACACTCATGGATTCCAATCCAGCCATCAAATCTTCAACAGAAATGGCCCAAAGATGACTTCTTGCCTTACTTCGGGTCACTGGACCTACAAATAACAAAGTTTCCGGATTAGGGTCAAGGCTGGGTTTCACATTCTCCCCCCCTTAAAGAAATTTCCTCCTCGAAATTGAAAGCATACCTGTGCTTCCAAAGAGGTGAGGAAACTTCTCCTTCATATCTTCTTCCTTCTCCCAAGAAGCTTCTACCGAGGTATGGTCCTTCCAACGAATCTTTACCAAAGGGATGGTGCGATTTCGCAATTGCTTGTCTTTCTTATCCAAAATTTCAGCTGGCTCTTCATCATAGGTAAGATCAACACTAAGTCCTTCAAGTGCTTGCTGTAAGACATGTTCCGGATTTTCAACATATTTCCGGAGCATCGAAACGTGGAACACATTATGCACAGTAGCAATAGCCAGAGGTAATGCCAATCAATAAGCAACGGGTCCAACCTTTTCAAAAATCTCAAAAGGTCCAATGAAACGAGGGCTAAGCTTTCATTTAACATTAAATCTCATCACACCCTTCATTGGTGAAACCTTCAAGAAAACTTTCTCTCCAACTTGAAATTCCAGATCAGTCCTTCTCTTGTCAGCATAGGATTTCTGTCTTGACTGAGCAAACTTAATCCTCTCTCTTATCATATCCACCATTGCGCTCGTAGCTTCAATCATTTCAGGACCTAAGACTTTTCTTTCACCCGTCTCAGTCCAATACAATGGTGTTCTACAAGTGCAACCATACAAAGCCTTAAACGGAGCCATGCCTATCGTTGCTTGATAACTGTTATTATAGGCAAACTCAACCAAGGCTAAGTGTTCATCCCAATTTCCACCCATATCCACCACGCAAGATCTGAGCATGTCTTCCAAAGTCTGAATTGTCACATCCTCCCAGCCGGTACCCTATCTGGCATACCCGAGAGTGTGATCCACAGCCCGAAGATCAGGTATCGAGTAATCAACCTCCCACATAAACAATAACATAATCATGAACAATAATAATAAAAGTGCGGAAGATAAACCATAGTTCCAATAAGGAAAGAATGAATCATATATAAATCAGAGTACTAGATATAATCAGAGTGTCAAAAACAGATAGGTAAAGTGAGGCAAAATCCCACTCTACAACCAGCGGAAAAGTAGTTCTAAAAGAGAATAAGCAAGACAAAATCTAATCCCAGTAGCAAGTACAATGGGTAACTAAATTGTTCTCCACTTTATAGACAACATCCCTATAAGTATAAATCTCATAAACGGCACAAGGGCGCTTCCACTCAATGGTCGGACTAAGCATCGTACGGAGCATAATCACTCGCGGGATCTTCAGTGTAATTGTTGTAACCGCAATCACCTTCCTGAAGATATGCCTCTTCTCCTTGCGCTTCTTCATAGGGACCGTCATAATATTCAGTACCTGCAGAATAGTCTAACAAACATTGTACAATAAAGGAATGAGTTTCAAAGAAACTCAGTAAGGCAGTTAAATCCATAATAACATAAATGGCAGGATTTCAGAACAAACATAAATGCAATATGGTATGAGACCAGCAATGAATGAATGAATCTAACTCTATATATGCTGGTCTCTATTGGCAGACATGCTTTAAGTCATAGCATCGTACTTCTTTAGGAAGGTCTCAATCACTCATCATCAGGTGGTAATGGGTCCGGCATCCCTCGGGACATTCCATGGCTGGGGGTATAGGTCACCACTCTCTCACATCACCATTGGTCTAAGTACCGGCGCATGTCAGGGTTAAAGCCTAGCCAAATGCAAGTCTTCTACTCAGTTACATCAAGTCAGATCCAGATACGTCCATTCCTCGTCCCTGACAATCCTTTCCGGTATCCTTCACACTAGAGTCCTCATAGTCCCTGACTACGGACTCATCAACCCTATTGATCATCCACATATGGTAAACGGGAAGCTCTCACGTCCTCTCACGGGTTGGTTACCGGTCTTGAGCGCCCGTGAGCCCAAGTCTAACCATATGCAACCCTACCAATAAATGGCCCCCACAATGTGATTCCTGTCCTCTGACGGGTTGGTTACCGGTGTTGAGCGCCCATGAATCCCCATTGCTACCACGGGTCGTTCGGTCTCAATACCCCTCCGATTAGAGTCTGACATAACAGGACATCCTAGCCAAACACTACTAGACAATCCTAGATATGTCATCCAACAGTTTAGGAAGGTGTCCATAGGGCATCTCCGGAAACATCCCATAATATTCCCGTAGTAATCCAAGGACAGAAGTGTCAAAAGGACACCTCTCCTTTCCAAATTATACTTAAGCATACACATGCATCAAATCATATCATCACATATATGGTAACTTCATATATGGAAAGAAATCAATAATTTCAATCACTTTGTATATACTTGGTAAGTAAATCATACATGAGTCAATTCAATATGAATAAGTAATGCTATTGATATCAAGATAGTACCACAGTAGTATAACATTGTAAGAATCAAATTAAAGAAATAACTTAATCAAGATTTAAATATAGAAACTAAGATATGCAATTTATGTTGTTAAAGAAGTAACCATCCTTACCTTTTATAACTCGCAAAGGAATCCTAAGAAATCAAGTAAGATCTTGGCAAACTTGAGAAGAAGGTCCTAAACAAGTGTATACAACATATTAGGAAAGATCCCTAACAGAAAAGATACCAAAACATCCAACACATACCAATTCTGGAGTTGCTGTACTCATTGGTCGAGTGGATTGGTCGACTGGTCCAGTCGACCAATGCAGACAGTAGCCTAAAAAAAACAGAGTTTTAAGATATAAAATCCGAATTTGGTGGTTCAAAAGGGTACTAATCAAGGGGTAAACAACATCAGTAGTATCCTAACATAAAGGGGACCTCAAAACACTAATCCAATCAAGCCATCAAGATCCAAATTAGGAAACAAAAAGTTACCATAATTAGATCAACCATGGATCTTGAAGAATTCAAGATAGAAATCAAAGACAAGAACAATAGGAGAATGGATCATTGCTTGCAGGTAAAGGTATCATGAAAAGCATACTTAGATCTTCAAGGAAATAGGCTTAAAAGCATAAATCTAAATAAGGAAACAAAACCTACCATATATGTAACTATCATGATTCATGAAGAAAACATGGTATGGTAGAAGAGGAACAACTAGAGATTGATAGATCATGGATCATGAAAAGAAAACACAGCAATTGACTACTAACATGATCAATGTAGAAGATCCAAGGAGATCAGAATTCAAATCAGAAGTTAAACAAAGACTAGATCATGGTTTGATCATGATTCCTTCAAAAGCTTGCAATGATCATGGTTAAGATCATTGTTTTAGCCATTAATCCTTAGGATGATCATGAGAGACAAGTCCAGAGATGTTTGCAACAGAGAATGCAACATCTCCTCTACTGTCTCAACTCAAAAAGGAAAGAAAAACAGAGATGGAGGAGAAGAAGAGAGTATAGACATACCTTTGATGCAAAAGGAAGAGTTTTGACGAAGATCCGTCAAGAAAATCACCAAGGATGCAAGGGAGATGACTTGCAGAGGTCTTTGGTTCGTTCCAAAGAGTTTGGAGGTAGCAAATACGAAGTAGACTCGAGATTGGACTTAAATAGAGCAAGCAAAACCTAATTGCCAAAGACAGCACTCATTGGTCGAGTGGATTGGTCGACTGGTCCAGTCGACCAATGCAGACAGCAATTCCAAAACAGGGAATTGAAGACCCAGATCAAATCCAATCCTAAAGGGGTTTTGCACACATAACAAGTGACTTACCTAATAGGTAGAAATGCCTTCAAACCATGATAGAGAGCACTCCAAGTCCATCAACTAATCCGATCTTCATCAAGATTCAGTTTCCATAAATAGAACTTCATCATCAACTCTCATGGATTCAAAGCCAGACACCAAGTCCTCCACTGGGATGGCCCAAAGCTGACTTCTTACTTTACTTCAGGTCACTGGACCTACAAATAACAAGGTTTCCGGGTCAAGGTTAGGGCTGGGTTTTACATGAATTGTCCGCTCAGATTGTCCATCTGACTGTGGATGATGAGCTGTACTCAAGTTCAATTGGGTTCCCAAGGCCTTCTATAAACTGTTCCAAAACCTTGAGGTGAACCTAGGATCATGATCGGACACAATACTCATTGGTACACCATGTAGACGAACCACATTATCCACATAAAGTCTAGCTAGCTTATCCAAGGTATGAGTGATCTTCATAGGAATGAAATGGGCTGATTTGGTCAACCTATCAACAATCACCGACACAGTGTCATTGCCTTTACTTGTCCGAGGCAAGCTAGTCATGAAGTCCATAGAGATATCTTCCCACTTCCAATTAGGAACAGGAAGGGGCTGAAGCAATCCAGATGGAGGTTGATGAATGGCTTTCACACGCTAGCAAGTCTCACACTTGGCAACAAAGTCATCAACATCGGCCTTCAAACCAATCCACCAAAAATGTTCCTTCAAGTCCTTGTACATCTTGGTGCTTCCAGAGTGTACTGTAAAGATTGATTGGTGTGCTTCCTTCAATATTTCCTTCTTAAGATCTTCATTTGCTGGCACACACAATCTACCTCTAAACAATAAAGCACCATCCAAAGATATACCAAAGTCGGGATCCGACTCAGGATTCGAACAAATCTTCTCAACTTTGTCCTTAAGTTCTGGATCAGAACTCTACAAAGCAACAATCTTATCTCTAAGACCAGACCTTGCCGTCATAGCAGAAAGAACAACAGCAGAATTCTCAGGAACAACTTCCAAATCAAAACTCTCAATAGAAGACAACAAGGGAGCAAGCTCAAACCACCCCCCCCCCCAAAAGAACAACAACCGGGGTAGACTCAAAGCATCCAAAACCAAAACCTTCCTCCAACTTCCCACCAAAAAAAAAAAAAAAAAACGTTTTCTTTGGGGGGGTGTAAAAATCCAGCTTTTACCTAACCTTGACCCGACCCGGTCATTGTTATGTTTGTAGGTCCAAAGACCCGAAGTGGTGGTAGGAGGGACTTATGGGCCCTACTGGTTGATGACGTAATGTCGGGATTCCAGTTTATGGACATTGATGATGCTGCTCCTTCCTTGAGCACATTACCAGTGCTAAGTTAGAATCTGCGCACTGATGAAGAGCGAGACAGTTGAAATAGCAAACGGACTCCTGTGCATAATCCGAAGGTACTCCCTGAAACTAGACCTCTTGAGTGAACTGTAGGAGAAAACACCATGCAATTTGACCTTGTATAGCCCTCCAAGTCCGCACCTAAAGTTGCTGAACTATTCTGTAAAATTTCTGCGAGAGATTGTTTTGGTCGATACTATTGGTCGATACCATCGACCAAAGGTATCGACCAACAAGTCTAGCTGAGCCCAGATTTAAAGATTCTTGGAATATTCTTTTCTATTTATTTATTCCTCGAGACTGGAGCCCTATTCTCGCGTTTTTAACATCTGGGAACGTGAGAGAGCCTCCCAAGAACTCCTCCTTGGTAGTGGTGAAGCATCTTCTTCATCAATCATTGCCAACCACTCATTCCTACTTTCTTGTTCCACTTTAAAGGTATGACTCTCTCTCCTAATCACTTTCTCACTCATCTTTTCTCTATTTTACTGTTGGGACCATGGCCAAGGTGCTGCAACCTTGCATACACCTTGCCATGAACCTTCTAAACCCCATACAATGATGTTTTCACCGATATGACTATGATTGATTCACCTCATGATCATTGACTACACATTTCCATGATTTATTGCTTACCAACTTGCTTTATTTACCAAAACTGAGATGAAGCTCATGATTAACCTAATCTATACCTTGCATATGTGCTCCATGTTACTTCTAAACGATTCCCTACCTAATCCCCCATGTTTTCCCCTAATTTGCATTGAGATATAGCCAATGCCATGATCTACAACTCTTAACCTTAATATGTCAATTTGGGGATTTCCAAATGGACCATTGGATTATGAAAGTTTCTTGATAATTAGTGTCCCCATGTTGTGCTTAGACTATCCTCCAAGTTTCATGTTAATCCAAGACCCGGAAGACCAAATCTGGGCAAGAATCCGAAAAGCCAGCTTGCTATCCTGGAATTGATTTGGTCGATACTATTGGTCGATACTATCGACCAAATGTATCGACCAATAGAGTTCTTGTCGGCAACTTTTGCCCGATTCGATTCGTTTGATCTCCGATTGTTCTGATTTCTTCTCTAACCTTTCATATATGCTTGTTTAGGACTTTAAGACTATTTGGGCCACTGCTTGTGATCTTGGACCATTCTCTTCTCCGATTCAAGGTAAGGATAGTTATCGATTTAATTACCTAGGATATGGAAATCTTGACTTGGTATTCCTAACCTAGTAAATATAGTTTCTATTTCATATTCTTATCGTGTTAGACTTGCTACATATGTCTTTTAACAGTAGCTTTGTGTTTACATTATATTACTTCAATGTTTTATCATGTTTATCAATTTCAATATATGATGACTTATGTCAATGTCATGAATTGAATGTTTATTATGACGTTGTATCTTGTGAACTGATATGATGAACTTGGGCATGTGATTGCTTAAGTATAACTTGGGATTGAGGGGTACCCTACTGGTGCTTCTGTCCTTGGACATCGGAGGGAATAGTATGGGATGTTCTCCGAAGGTGTCCATTGACGCTTTCCGGGTTATTGAATGACATGCATAGGATTTGTCTAGATGTATGGCTAGGATGTCCCTATCATATCAGACCCGATTCGGAAGGGCATTGAGACCGAACAACCCGTGGTAGTAGTGTGGATTTGTGGGCGCTCAAGACCGGTATCCACTCCATGAGAGGACATAAATTGCATTACGGTTACCCGAAAGGGGCCATTTATTGGTAGGGTTACAAATGGCTAGACTTGGGCTCACGGGCACTCAAGACCGGTGAAATGATCCGTGAGAGGGACGTGAGAGCTTCCGTTTACCATTGTGGATGACCAATAGGGTTGATGAGTCCGGTGAGTAATATCCGTGACTCTAGTGTGAAGGATACCGGAAAGGATCCCGAGAGGGGAGGAATGGAAGTATCTGGAACTGGCATGATATGATTAAGTAGATGACTTGCATTGGGCTAGGCTATACCACGACATGCGCCAATACTTAGACCAAACGGTGATGTGAGAGAGCGGTGACCGAAACCCCAACCATGGATTTGTCCGAGAGGGATGCGGGACCCAATTCCCCCGGTGATGAGTGACCGAGACTACCTAAAGAAGTATGGTGCTATGACTTAAAGCATGTCTACCATAGATGACCAGCATACTTAGAATAAAGTCATATTGCATTATATGCCTCATATCATCTGCATCATTTTATGATTATCTTGTGGTTTATGTGTGGTGGGATAACTTCCTTGCTGAGTTCTTTTGAACTCATTCCTTTTCTGTTGCAATATTTTGTTAGGCTATTCTACGGGTGATTACTCGATGGCACCCTCCCCGAGGCGGACCCGGATACCTCATACTACCATCCGGAGGCTGGCTACGTTGAAGACTTCGGTGACCATACCGAAGAAGATTACCGGGCGTACCGGGGGTTAGCCCCGGAGTTGTATGGGAGCAGTCATGTTGGGTCTCCATGGTCCTCAACTTTGAAGAAGATATATTTATTATGGAGGAGACTTATGAGTAGTTACCCCTTCTTTTGTGATAGTATACTTAGAAGAATTGTAATAACTTTAACTTACCTCTATAACTTGAGACTTGTACTTAACTAAATTTTGACCTCACTTCCGTTTGGTGAAGGAGTGGATTCCGCCTTGCCTTCTTAATTTATCTAATTTGATATTTATTTCCGCACTCTGATTATGTCTGACACCTTATTCCTGAATTCCACGATCATTCATTGTTAGTTTATGATTATTATCTGTTCATGATTGTATTATCGTCGATGTGGATTATGTGGTCCCTGAACTATGGATCTTTGGGGCTGTGGATCACATCCCGGGTATGCCAGATAGGGTACCGGTTGGGTGGATGTGACAGAGTGGTATCAGAGCCCCAGGTTCAGTAAGACCCTAACCACGGAAGCGATGATGGAACATTCCGAGTTACCAATCAAAAAGGGTAACTCAACTATTCTTAGAGCTGAATAATAGATAACCGAGATTAGTAACTGAATAAATGAAACTTAACTGATTATGGAATAAGATACAATAACATAAGCAAAACAACTTGATCTCATTAATCACATAAGAAAATTTTTACAAGTCTGAAAGAAAGTACATCTGGGAAACATAAAAAGGAAAACTCCTAATGCTATCTATCTAGGTGATCTACTCCGACGATCTGTCTGATCCCTCCTCGATCTGAACTCATCCTCGAGCCGTGTAAACCTCTCACCTAAAGTGTGCATGTATGTCTCCATCCTCATCTGTCGAGCCTCGATCCTCTCGAGTATGGAATAAATCAAAGACTGATGAGAAGTCACACCTGGAGCCTCAGAAGTCTGGTGAGATGGACCTCCATCCTCGGAGAATCGTGGAGCGGGAATCTCCTGATGCCCCTGGTCATCATCCTGAACTGGAGCATCACCCTGATCATCATCGTCTCCATGCTCATCTACATCGTCATCCTCGGCATCCCCATCAATGTCGGCCTCATTGTCTGATCTAACCGCATTACCAAGCCCCATTTTCTTGACCGACCATGCACGAGAGGTCCTCACCTATCTCTATATCGGGAATCATCGGTGTGTCCTCTAAATCCACCGGAAGTCTTTGGAAAATGCGTGTCAAGACCCGGCCGAAAGCTAAGTTCCTGACCCCGGGAGACTCAACTCGGTCTATCATGATATGCTGCATGATGTGAGCCAAGTCTATCTGCACGCCAGTGTAAATGCAATAGATGACTAGTGCCTCCATAATCGTCACCCCTCTTGTGATGCCCCTGCCTTCGGAATAATGTTTCGCCCGACAAAGCGAGCAATGACTCGGGCAGATGGTATCATAGAAGTGCCACTCCTGGGCATGAAGCAGTTCTCATCGTCCCACAGAGTCTTGCATATCTCGTGTGTCTCGTATGGAATGAGACCCTCCAGAATGTCAGTGCGAGGAGGAATCCACAAGCGAAAGTCTGGTACAGACGGCACTCCCAAGATCCCAGCCAACTCGCTGGTAGTGAATGTGATCTCAACGCCTCTGACCACGGAGCAGATGACAATCCGAGGACCATCTCGCGGGTCATCCTCTAATCGGTAGGTTAGGTTACTATAAAAGTACCTGACAAGCTCTGGGTAGACTGGATATGGCGTGGTGTACAAAGATAACCATCCCATCGCCTCTAACCTCTCCCGTATGCGAAAGGTCTCTAGCTCATCTAAGACTACCAACCGCCCGTACTCGATCGGTATGTCATAGAAGTAGTGCTCGAACAGGAACTCTGCCTGAGGTGATATGAAGAGGTCCTCCTCGGTCACCTCCTGCCGTGGAGCATGTCCTATACCTCTGTCAGCCCTCCGTCCTCCTCTGGGCATGATGAACCTGCGGAGACAAGAAAGAAATTTTATTTTGATTAATTCCCTTGTTCATTTGTTAGATGAAGGGCATTTTTGTAATTTTTCGAAAATTTGAAATTGTTGCGAAAATGCGATTCGAACATACTAGCATGTGTATAAGACTTGGATAAACATGCTGGGATGTTTCATTTGGTGAAAATCTAACATCTTGGCCATGTAGAAGTGAAAATTCAGCAAGAAGGTGAAGGAAGAAATCCCTCTTTGGGCTATGTTTGAGATTTTTCAAAAGTTGGAATTTCGGCAAACCGAATGTGGGAACACCTTCCCCATGGTAAATTAGTCATGTGGGACTTGGTTTCATGTCAAAATTCATTTTGGTTTAAAAATGAGGCAAGTATTTGTAAAGTTGGAAATATTGAGATGAATAGTGATTTTTGAATCCAAGAATGTGAAATCTTGTGTTTCATGCTTAGTTTGGCTTGTAAAATGGTGGGAGCATGTTTCTAAACGTCCCTAGACATGATTCTAACCATTAGCATCAACCATTTTGCAGTTTTGAAGAAAAATCATATCTTGGTAAATGAAAACGCAAGAAGAGAGAAGAAGAGAATGAGACTTACTTGTGTTGTTGATCAATGCAAGCTTGCAAGAGTGTTGGAAGTCTCAAATCACCCCTAAAACCCTTAGAGACCTTAAGGAGAAGTTTTCCCCAGAGCCAAGTTTGAAATGGAAATGTTTTGGAAATGAAACGGGTGAACCATATATTCTGTTTTTCACGCGAGAATGTTTTTGGTCGATACTATTGGTCGATGCCATCGACCAAATGTATCGACCAATAGGGAAAAATTTCTGCTTTTGGGCTTTTGTGGAAATCTGATTTGTGATTTGTTTCTTGTCAATGTTGGACTATAATCTTGCTATGTTGATGATTTTAAGCATGATTTGGGCATTCTATTCTATTGATCAAGTGATTTTGACAAGTTGATTTTCGATGTTGTAAATTTCCGATGTTTGCCGAATGGTGCTTCGAGGAATCGTTTGATTGGTTACGATAATTCCGGAGTTGAAGATGTGCCTGCTTGGGACCCCGGACCAGCAAAGACAAGGAGAGCACCCCGCCCTAATGGAGTTCCCGATGCTCCTGAAATCGGAAGCTTCAGAGACATTGCTAGCATTATGACCAACATGATGCGGCAACAAGCGGCGCTTGATTCAATCAAATGATGACCGGATTTTTGGCTATGCGAGAAGAGAACCGAGCAAGTGGTTCAAGAAACCCTGGCCGTGCAGCTCCATATGTGGAGAGGTCCACTGAGATCCCGCATACCAAGCTGATGGAAAGTTTTCTTAAACTCCAAGTACCATCTTTTACCGGAATGACCAAGGACACCCTCTTTCCTAATAGATGGTTGAGAGAATTGGAAAAGGCATTTAGACACTGCCGGTGTTCGGATAATCGAGAAGGTGTTGTTTGCGGAACAGAAGCTCCAACATGAAGCTGATGCATGGTGGACCTCCACCAGGCCTATTCTCGAGAACCTTCATGCTGGTGTGGTTACTTGGGAGTTGTTCAAGGAAGAATTTTGTAGGAACTATTTCCCTGAGTCGGTAAAGGATGCCAAAGAGGCAGAATTCATGGCATTGGTACAAGGTGCCCTTTACGTGGCTTGGAATACCAGCAGAAGTTTGAAGAACTCTTTTTCTTCGCTCCTGATTCTTTGAGTTTCGATGTTGCCAAGGCGAAGAAATTTTTCAAAGGGCTGCGACCTTCGATCAAAGTCCACCTCACCGCCTTACCTCTTGGAGACTATGCTCGGGCCGTGGAGAATGCGAAGAAAATTGAGGAAGCGAGAAGGAGAATGTGCGAGCACGAAACCTTGGCAATCCGGACCTTCCGGATTTGTTGATCGTCTTGACCGTCGTTTTGTGAAGCCTGCACCGTACCCCCACTCCCACCTATCAGCCCCGGAGTGTTGGGCCGAGTCCCGGTCTTGCTCATGTAGGCCAGTATGGCCGGACTAGTGGGTCCCGACCTGCAGGAATTGTTCAGCCTTCTCTACCCGGAATGGTACACCCCGGGCCTGCATTTCGAGAGACCTCCGGTGGCAGCTACCTCTGTTGGACCGAAGGATAATGTTTGCTTCTTTTGCAAACAGCCCGGCCATTTTGCCCGCCTCTCGCCCAAGAAGTCTGTTTTGCCCGGTGCTCTGTTCGGAAGAGTGTCCCTGCCCCTCCCGCCGGCGAGTCTTCGGTATATCGGTACCGACCAAGAAGCTTGTCATGATGTTGTTACAGGTACATTGTTAGTCGCCTCTTTACCAAGCATTTGTATTGTTTGATATTGGTGCATCTCATTCATTCATTTCATCTACTTTTCTTTGTGAAGACTAACCTAACACCCAAATGTTTGTCTAGTTATTTATCAATTTGTACCCTGTTGGGTCTCTTTGTTAAACTAGATAAAGTGTTAGAGGAATGTCTGTTTGTGTTTGTGGTTTGAACTTGAAGGCAAGGTTGGTGTTGTTCGATATGAGAGATTTCGACGTGATCTTGGGAATTGATTGGTTGACATCCTACAACGCTGTGATCTTGTGCTCTTCAAAGAAGATCCAATTCCGATTGGAGGGGAATTCAGTTTTGGAGTTCCAAGGAAGGAAGGGAAGAGTGAGCAAGAAGACTTTGACCGCTTTAATGCAAGTCCACTCCCTAGTGGAAGATGTTTCATCCGGAAGCAAGGTTAAGGAAAAGAAGAGACCTGAAAATGTCGGTGTAGTTTGTAACTTCGCTGATGTGTTTCCAGACGATTTATCGGGACTACCCCCGATAGAGAGGTTGAGTTTTCCGTAGACTTAACTCCTGGAGCGTCTCCGGTGTCTAAAGCTCCTTGCGGGGGATGGCGCCTACCGAGCTAGAGGAGTTGCAAGCTCAGCTGAATGAACTCCTGGATAGAGGTTTTGTGCAGCCAAGTGTGTCACCCTCGGGGAGCTCCGGTCTTGTTCGTTAAGAAGAAAGATGGTAGTATGCGCCTATGCATTGACTACAGAGAGTTGAACAAGTTAACGATCAAGAACAGATACCCGTTGCCTCGGATTGATGACCTGTTTGACCAGTTGAAGGGCGCGTCTGTTTTCTCGAAGATTGACTTAAGATCAGGGTATCACCAGTTGAAAGTGAAGTCAAGTGATATCTTTAAGACGGCGTTCCGAACAAGGTATGGACACTATGAATTCAAAGTTATGCCTTTTGGCTTAACAAATGCCCCCGCCGTGTTCATGGACCTCATGAACCGGGTATTTCATGATGTGCTCGATAAGTTTGTGATCGTATTCATTGATGACATCTTGATTTACTCGAAGAATGAAGAAGAGCATGCGGAACATCTGAACTTCACTTTGCAAAGGTTGAGAGAAAAGAAACTCTATGCTAAGTTTGGCAAGTGTGACTTTTGGCTCTCAAGGGTAGTGTTTCTTGGCCATGTTGTTTCAGCCGAAGGTATTTGTGTCGACCCGGAAAAAGTGCAAACCGTTACCGATTGGGAAAGACCGAAGACCGTGATTGAGATAAGAAGTTTCCTTGGATTGGCAGGATACTATCGGAGATTTATCGAGAATTTTTCTAGGTTGGCTGCCCCTATGACTAAGCTAACTAGAAAGGAAGAGAAGTTCGTTTGGACCGAGTCTTGCGAGAGGAATTTTGAGGAGCTGAAGGTTAGATTGACAAGCGCCCGGTTTTGACTATACCCGATAGTTCCGGTGGGTTGACCGATCTACACCGATGCTTCCATGATCGGATTGGGTTGCGTGTTGATGCAACACGACAAAGTTGTGGCTTATGCTTCTCGGCAATTGAAAGACTATGAGTGGAATTATCCCACTCACGACTTAGAGCTTGCCGCCGTTGTTTTTGCTTTAAAGATTTGGAGACATTACCTATACGGTGAGAAGATCGCTATCTTCACAGATCATAAGAGTTTGAAATACTTCTTCACCCGAGAAAGAGCTGAATATGAGACAAAGAAGATGGCTGGAGTTGGTTTTCGACTATGATTGTGACATCCAATATCACCCGTGTAAAGCAAATGTAGTTGCGGATGCTCTTAGTAGGAAGAGTCGGGAAGAAGGATTTGAACTTGTGTGCTTTGAGTCGACCTTTGTTGCTGTCAATGGAAAGGTTTGGCTTAGAAGTGGTTCACGAGGGTTCGGATTGTATTCTTTTTGCCATGACGGCAAGATCCACCCTTAGAGACCGGATCGTCGCTTTGCAAAGTTCTGACCCTGAACTGAGAGAGAAGATTGGGAAGGTTGCCACGAATTCAGAGATGGACCCTACTTTTAGCACATCTTTAGATGGTGCCTTATTGTTTAGAGGTAGACTCTGTGTACTGCTGTTGATGAAATCAAGAAGGAAATATTGAAAGAAGCACACCGGTCGATCTTTACAATACACCACGGGGGTACCAAAATGTATAAAGACTTAAGGGAACATTTTTGGTGGAATAGCTTGAAAGCGGATGTGGAAGACTTTGTTGCCAAGTGCGAGACTTGTCAGCGTGTTAAAGCTGTTCGCCAACCTCCGTCCGGATTGCTTCAGCCCCTTCCCGTTCCTAGTTGGAAGTGGGAAGATATATCCATGGACTTCTTGACTAGCTTGCCGCGGACAAGTAAAGGAAATGACACTTGTGTGGGTGGTTGTAGATAGGTTGACTAAATCAGCCCATTTCATACCTATGAAGATCACCTACACTTTGGACAAGCTAGCTAGACTCTATGTGGACAACGTGGTTCGTCTACACGGTGTGCCGGTGAGTATTGTGTCTGACCGTGATCCTAGGTTCACCTCAAGGTTTTGGAATGGATTGCAGAAAGCCCGGGAACCCAATTAAACTTCGAGTCTGACTCATCATCCCCAATGCGATGGACAATGCGAGCGGACGATTCAAATTTTAGAAGATATGCTTAGATCTTGTGTGGTGGACATGGATGGAAATTGGGATGAACACTTAGCTTTAGTGGAGTTTGCCTATAACAACAGTTATCAATCAACAATAGGCATGGCTCCTTTTAAAGCTTTGTGCGGTAACACTTGTAGAACGCCTTTGTTTGGAGAGGCAGTTGAAAGAAAAGTCTTAGGCCCGGAAATGATTGAAGCTACAAGTGCTATGGTCGACATGATTAGAGAGAGGATTAAGTCTGCTCAGTCAAGACAGAAATCCTATGCCGACAAGAGAAGGACCGATCTGGAGTTTCCTATTGGAGATAAAGTTTTCCGTAAGGTATCACCTATGAAAGGTGTGATGAGATTCAATGTGAGAGGAAAGCTTAGCCCCTGCTTCATCGGACCTTTTGAAATCTTGGAAAGGGTTGGACACTGTTGCTTATCGCTTGGCCTTGCCTCCATCTCTTGCTGGAGTTCACAATGTGTTCCATGTTTCGATGCTTCGGAAGTACATAGAGAACCCGGAACACATACTACAGCAAGCACCCGAAGGACTTAGTGCTGATCTTTCTTACGATGAAGGACCAGCTGAAATCCTAGATAAAAAGGACAAGCAATGCGGAATCGCACCATCCCTTTGGTGAAGATTCGGTGGAAGAACCATACCGGAAGAAGCTTCATGGGAAAAGGAAGAAGAAATGAATGAGAAGTTTCCTCATCTTTTTGGGAGCACAGGTACGCTTTCAATTTCGAGGACGAAATTCTTTTAAGGGGGGAAGAATGTAAAATCCAGCTTTTACCTAACCTTGACCCGACCTGGTCATTGTTATGTTTGTAGGTCCAAAGACCCGAAGTGGTGGTAGGAGGGACTTATGGGCCCTACTGGTTGATGACGTAATGTCGGGATTCCAGTTTATGGACATTGATGATGCTGCTCCTTCCTTGAGCACATTACCGGTGCTAAGTTAGAATCTGCGCACTGGATGAAGAGCGAGACAGTTGAAATAGCAAACGGACTCCCCTGTGCATAATCCGAAGGTACTCCCTGAAACTAGACCTCTTGAGTGAACTGTAGGAGAAAACCCCATGCAATTTGACCTTGTATAGCCCTCTCCAAGTCCGCACCTAAAGTTGCTGAACTATTCTGTAAAAATTTCTGCGAGAGATTGTTTTGGTCGATACTATTGGTCGATACCATCGACCAAAGGTATCGACCAACAAGTCTCATTGGCCTGTATTTAAAGATTCTTGGAATATTCTTTTCTATTTATTTATTCCTCGAGACTGGAGCCCTATTCTCGCGTTTTTAACATCCTGGGAACGTGAGAGAGCCTCCCAAGAACTCCTCCTTGGTAGTGGTGAAGCATCTTCTTCATCAATCATTGCCAACCATCATTCCTACTTTCTTGTTCCACTTGTAAAGGTATGACTCTCTCTCCTAATCACTTTCTCACTCATCTTTTCTCTATTTTACTGTTGGGACCATGGCCAAGGTGCTGCAACCTTGCATACACCTTGCCATGAACCTTCTAAACCCCATACAATGATGTTTTCACCGATATGACTATGATTGATTCACCTCATGATCATTGACTACACATTTCCATGATTTATTGCTTACCAACTTGCTTTATTTACCAAAACTGAGATGAAGCTCATGATTAACCTAATCTATACCTTGCATATGTGCTCCATGTTACTTCTAAACGATTCCCTACCTAATCCCCCATGTTTTTCCCCCTAATTTGCATTGAGATAGGTAGCCAATGCCATGATCTACAACT